>NC_083318.1:67457746-67743015 GCF_963455315.2 Globicephala melas
TATGATTAAGTTCGAAAACTTCAGCTATGGAGATTATCCTGGATTGTTGAGTGGATCCAATATAATCACAAGGGTCCTTCTAAGTGGAAGAAGAAGGTCAGAGTCAGAGAGACAAATTGAAGATACTACTTTGCAGCTTTGAAGATGATGAAGCCACAATCTAAGGAATGTAGGTGGCCTCTGGAACCTGAAAAGCACAAGGAAACAGATTCTTTCCTGAAGCTTCCAGAAGAAATGCAGCTTAATTTTAGGACCTCTGACCTCTAGAACATTGAGATAACGAATTTGTGTTAAGCCCCTACACTTGCAGTAATTTGTTACGGCATCAATAGAAAACTAATATGTCTATGAGCTCTTTTTATATCCTTCAAAATCATTTGCTTCTCCTTCTTCCCCATAAGATTTTCGTGAGTATCATGCTTCCTTGACAGGGAAATGAGAGCTTGCTATATTAGTTTTCCTCAAAAAGAGGTATTATGATGTCAGTCAGATGTTTTTTCCCACCTATTTATTATCTGTTTTGAATTTTACCCTATATGTGTAGATAGAGTAAATAAATATATCTGCATTTTTTAATATGTTATCTAGAACTATTTTGGAGGAAGCAAGTGTATTATAATTGAAATATATGCATTACTTGACTAGAAAGTAGGACAACATTAGTTCAATCTCAGCAAAGTCACATAAAAAGAAATGTAAATATTACTCTAAGTATCTTGAAGAACACTGAAAATCACTCCTGTTGGTTAATTAAAAAGGCAATCCTGGGACACATCTAAAACATCACAGAAATTATCTGTAAACACTGACCTGCACCCTCGCTCAAATGTCCCCACTCATGACAACTGTTAAAATTTCACTCAACTTTTTCTGATCTCTCAAGTTGCTTCACTCTCTGTTCTCTCTTGTCCTGCTGCTCACCCTTCTCATCCAAGTTCTGGTGTATTCCCCGCCCCAAGAGACTTCATTGCCCCCTTTTTTTTTTTTTTTTTTGACAAGAATGAGACTTTAATCAGTTTTAAGTGGAGATTATAACACTAAGAGATAAAGGGTTGTAACAAATGGACATCTGATTGGTATGAGGCATTACCTCTTACATATATAATTTTTTGTGTATCCTCAGTGCATAGCGTTTGCACACAGAGCCACTGCCACACAGCACAAGATTATATGAAGAGGCTGAATCAGAGTAAGGCTGTTTAACAGACCGAAATTTTTTAGTATATATATTCTATATGAAACCCAATTGAACTTTTGAACTGGCAGGGTAGAAGGCAACTCTGCCAAACACTGCAGTTAAAGCCCCCAATTTAGTGCACAGTTCCACCCCTCCCATCTGCATGCGTGACACATTAACAGTATTGAAAGGTAAACTAGCCACTTTGTGGCAACCACAGCCATTGTTATGAACATATTGCACAAATTTTCTAGAACTAAACAGTAAGTTGTACCCTACTTTTATTTTTTAAAGCTGAAACATTTGATGCTGCTGGTAAACTCCACTTAAGTCTATAACCTGTGCCACAGCAAAGAATGGTGATGCTATTTATTCAACTACCCTTTAATAATAATGGCAAAAAATGTTCAAGAGGAGCTACAATGTAGCTTCCAATGATTGGCAGCACAATCTCACTCCGGGATAGCTGCAGGACCAGACATCTCCATGCTCTCTCTCCTCCCTTTTACTGATGGCATTTTAAAAACTTATTATAAACCATAAATGGAGAATAGTATTTTCAAGCCCATTATATCAATATGAAGATAAAACCTAGCTAACTAAAGATAGGAGATTTTACACATGCATTTACCTTCACCTGTTCCAAAAGCTCCACTAAAGTAACAATAAATGGATTTTTAAAGTCATATACCCCCTAAGATCAAGAACATATAGCAACAATATTTTAGAATCTAGAAACAAAGGAAGCTGGTTGATATAACTAAGAAAAAGTTGAATTCTAAGCCAGTTTGGGAGAAATGAAAGAAAAAAGAAAAGTAACTTGATTCACAACTCAAAACCAGCAAGAGGCTCAGAATTCCAGAAGCCAGTTGTCCTTGAAAGCAGGGATGAAGGTAGATCTAACAATAGGTCTGATTGATATTTGCTTAATAGTTAAATTCACAGGCATCTGAGTTCTAAATAAGAGATGGGGAAAGGCCGGGGGGGAGAAGCAGCTGGACCCCCAGATCTCATTCGCTTCCTGCAAAGCAGGGGAAAAACTCTCTATACTAGAGACAGCGCAGCTGAAGCCTGAGGATTGGAGTCTCATAGGCTTTAATGAAAACCTGGCAGTAGACCAAAGGCTGAGTCATCCCCACCCCCAGCTACTTCCATCCTCAACCTCCTCAATACTCAGTTCAGAAACTCACTAAACTGGTAGCTAAAATTTACTTACACCCTCTAAGGAGGAGATTGTATTTTTGACTACGAAAGCAGACCATCCCAAAGTGTTAACATTTAAACAAACAAGAAGAACTAATGATACTGATATACCTACTCAGGTAACCCGTAACAGTGAAGCCCATAATCAATAAACCTCAACCCCACACACAAAGCTTATAACTTTTAGTTTTTCTCCCCAACTCTTACTTATTAGAAAACAGCCAAGGATCACCATATTTAAAGGAAAGCCTCAATGTTTAAAAATAGAGAACTAAAAGAAAAAAGCAGATAAGACAAAGATTATGCAGGAGGATAAAAGCATCATGAAAAGTCTCCCATACAAAAGTCATCCTCATAATTTTTGTAAATACACACCCATAAGGGCGTAGTGTTATGAAATGAATGTTTGTGTCACCCCACCCCCCAAATTCATATGTTGACATCCTAATCCCAATGTGATGAAATATGGAGGTGGGGTTTTAGGGAGGTGATAAGATCATGAGGGTGAATCTTTCATGAATGGGATTAGTGCCCTTATGAGAAGAAGCCAGAGAGCTAGTTAGTTCTTTTTCTGCCACAAGAGAATACAATGAGAAGTTGGCAGTCTGCAACCTGAAAGAGGGCTCTCACCAGAACCTGATCATCTTAATACACTGATCTCTGACGTCCAGCCTCCAGAATCATGAGAAGTATGTTTCTGTTGTTGCTTAAGTCACGTAGGCTATGGTAATTTAGCAGCATTAAGTGACTAAAACAGGTGGAGTAACTCCTTACTCCGTAAGTGTGAACTGTGCATAGTGACATCCTTCAATGAGTACAGTATGGAAAAAGGAGAAAAGAGTAACTTTACAATGGCAAAACCTCAGACTCAATCTCAGCACCTGACCAATACATAAATAAAAGATAAGGTGTCAGTGTTCCTATCTTAAAAACCTGTGAAAATCCTTTCAATCTTTTTTCTATGCTGCATTTTTTCCCAGAAAGTGTATTGACATAATTTTGGATAATATTTTAATTAAGAAGGCTTTTCTTTAAGCTGAAAAGAAAGGGCGATAATTAGTGACAAGAATACATAGAAAAGAACAAATGCCACTGGAAAGGTAAATGTATAGCAAAGGTAGTGGATTAATCACTTATAAAGCTAATATGAGGTTAAAAGACAAAAGTAGTAAAAGTAACTATGATTACAATAACTATTGTTAAGGAATACACAGGATAAAAAGATGTAAGATGTGGCATCAAAAACATAAAACATTGGGTGGGGGGAGTAATAATATTGAACTTTACAGTGGAATCAAATTTAAGATGTTATCAACTTAAAATGACTGTTATAATTCATTATGGGTAACCCGCATGGTAACCCAAATCAAAAACCTATGGGAAGTACACAAAAGTTAAAGAGAAAGAACATATAAGCATTCCACTAAAGGGTCATCAAACCACAAAGGAAGAGAGCAAGGGAAGAAGAAAGGAACAGAAAGAAACTACAAAAACATTCAGAAAACAATTAACAAAATGACAATAAGTACCTACTTATCAATAATCACTTTAAGTGTAAAGAAATAAGTTCTCCAATTAAAAGACATAGATTGAGAACAGACTGATGGTTGCCAGAGGCAGAAGGTGGTAGGTGGGAGAATGGGTGAACTGTGGGTTTTATTGAGTTTAAGTAAATTAAATTTTTAAAAAATATAGCAAATATTTTATAATAACTATAAATGGAGTATAACCTTTAAAAATTGTGAATCACTATACTGTACATGTGTAACATATAATATTGTATATCAACTATGCCTCAATAAAAAATATAAAAGCAAATAAAAAAATTTTGTAAGTAGTTGACAAAGTCAGAAATGCACATTAATCACAATATGTAAAATTTATATTCATAACACTACCTTGAATTTTAAATACCTTTCAATGAAAGCATGCCAAACTTAGGACATCTTAGAAAATTTACATATTCATCCAGTCTTCATCCAACATATATCCCAATGGCGACGGAATATAATTTGTAAACCTAATCATAAAAATATATGGATTCAACTGATACCTGACCTTCAGTAAATATTGATTGAGCACTGAGTCACTACTCTAGATGTCAGAAATACAGCAGGGAACAAATCTTACCAAATGCCAGGCCTCAGACTGTTTACATTCCATTGGCATCATTTAATATTTTAGGCCAATAGATTTCTTGATGAAATATAAAAATAGTGAAAGAAAGAATAAAAAGAGAAAAAGGTAGGTAAAGAAAGGAAAGCACACCAAAGCATAGAATATCTGTCCATGTCAACACAATGATTCACTTTACATTGTTTTGACATCTGAGTAGTAGGGGAACTCACAACAGGCATCCTTCACTGGGGAGAAAATACCCAGAGTTTAGTTTTGGACTGTTAAGTATGAGATGCCAGTGAGACATGCCAGAGGAGATGTAGAGTATCTCCTATATATGGGTATATGAGTCTAGAATTCATGAGAAACATTCCAGTTGGAGATAAATGTGGACGTCAACAGCATATAGATGATACCACATATAGCAAGTCTGATATGTAGCACAATGAGATTTAAAAGTTTAAGCACCACTAATTTTTCAATCCTTCCTTCCTCCCCTTTTCCTCCTACCCCCTACTTCTTCCTCTTTCTTCTTCTTAATCTTTATAACTTTTTTGTATGTGTCTATCAGATGGGCCAGAGTTAAAGTGTAAATATATTCTTCTTTCTTTCCCTGTAGCTTCCTTTATAGCTGTTTAGCAAATAAGGCGAAGGCTAAGGAAGCTTAGTTCTTCCCACAGTTCAGCTGTATCCTCTGTTTTCACCCACCTACTACAACTGAAGCAGAATACATGTTTATATTTCTCCAGAGAATGTCCGGTTTAAGGGTAAAGTAGGCCAGGTCACAAAGGCAGGTTCAGATTTGATGATCTTGGAGAGAGATGACTTAGATTTGACTCATTACTTTCACTTTGTCAAAAGCAATTCAAAATGTCTACAGTTAAGAATAAAAAGAGTACACAGAGCCCCTTAATGCCTCTTAATGTTTGTTAGGGAGGCACGCCAATAATTGGACAGGCTTAGTATGGGCATAGAAGGGGGAATTGGCCCCATCACAGAAAAACAGGAATTTTATGCCACTTAACTAGAGTGCTGGCGCACATCAGCATTTAAAGACTCATGCTGTTTCCACAGAAGAAAATTCTTATCTGATCACAGTTACACATTTCTTTAATTCTATTTGTAATTTGTCTATTTGTAATTTCAATGCAACAGCCCTGGCCATGGCCTACCTGTGTGACAGAAAACAATTTATGTTTTACTATAGGTTTTCTAGAGGAAACCATGGAGGAGTATTACCATATGCACATATAATCTCATTTGATGTCCCTTTTCTCAAGCCCCTGCTGTCATTTATTTCATAACTTCCCCTCCCAAACCACTGGTAATTTTTCTCATTTGTTGTACAGAGTTGTTTCAGCTGTGCCCTGCACACATCATACCATTCAGCAGAGTCCTTTGGAGTACACTATGATGAGAAAGGTTTCTGGGATTATAAATAACAGTATTTCCTAGCATTTAGTTGTTCAGGCAAAACACTGAGAACCGATCGTGTGGTTCAATGGAGAAGTCTCCTCTGGCCTTTAAGATTATACCTGTAATGCTGTAAGAACCTTGTGTCTTAAAAACCTTCAAACAATCCAATTAGTAGTATTGAAGCATTTACTGGAAAACAATTTAAAGATTGTGGATATGCAGCATCTACATCGTGTGCAAGAGTTAAGGCATAATTAGAATTTTGCTTTTACATCTGTACTTAAAATAATCATTGCTCCTTTACTAATATTATGAACATTTTATGAACATAATTTATCTCTATTGCCCTTCACTTAGTCTGTTTCTGTTGATGTATGACACACTTCAAATTGCTAGAAGTAAGTTATTACAGTGAGAAATTCCTAATTATTTCCTCTGATTAAAGTTCAGATATGCCAAGGAACCTGATCCCACATGTTGCTGTTTGATGGAAGAAACTGCTTTATAATTTATCTGAGCCATTTAAAAAATATATGAATAGGAGCTTACATTAATGCTTGTGAAATGCTTTAATATTTTTTATTTCTCATTTTCTTCTGATTTATTGGAGGATAAGTTACCAAAGCCATCATATCTTAGGAAAAATAAAGTATTAGTATGATGAATATGAGTATCATATGCTCTATTTAGTATAAGGGTGAACACAGTTAAGCATCTGTCAGAAAAGTTTATAATCAGATGCAAACCTACATATTGGGCTTTCACTCATCCTTCCAGTTAGGCTTTTCTGCAGAAAAAAATTATTATTTCTCTGAGGCACTTATTTTTCCAACTATATTCTCCTATGAGCAAGGGTTTGATAGAGAGCTTTTTTTTTTTTTTTGCGGTATGCAGGCCTCTCACTGTTGTGGCCCCCGAGAGCTTAATTTTAACCACACTGAGAATTTTTAAAATTAATTTAAAAGATTGATAACTCATTAAAGTCTGACCAGAGCAGAAAGACAACCAGGAAGGGAAAATAATGGTTAATAATGTCTCCTAAAATATTACCAAAAGACAGTTTGGGATTTGAAATTAGTTGAACTGAACTTAAACTTTTTATTCTTCCTCTCTTTAGTAGTATAACCTTGGGGAAGTGGTTTAATTCATCAGAGACTGTTCATTTAGAGACAGTTTGGAGAGAACATCACTGATTACCAAGTGGTAGTGTCAAGAACAAGTTCAATAATGTTTGTGACTATTCTTTGTAAACTTAAAAACATTATAGGACTGATAGAATTTATTTTTCAACTATAATAAAAGGACACTAATTTTCCATGTATTTAACAGCTCATTGTCAAGAAGATACTTGATAGATTTATAAACTGTCAAGGAGAAACCAAATGTCCAGAGCCCTTGGGGAACAAATCTGTATCACTATAAAAATGATTTATTCAATAGGAAGAAAATATTAAGAAGTAAACCTCAGGGCTTCCCTGATGGCGCAGTGGTTGAGAGTCCACCTGCTGATGCAGGGGACACAGGTTCGTGCCCCAGTCTGGGAAGATCCCACATGCCGCGGAGCGGCTGGGCCCGTGAGCCATGGCCGCTGGGCCTGCGCGTCCGGAGCCTGTGCTCCACAACGGGAGAGGCCACAACAGTGAGAGGCCCGCGTATCGCCAAAAAAAAAAAAAAAAAAGTAAACCTCAAATAAATGGCTGTGTCATAAACATAACAGAATTGTAATAAATATTTAGTGATGCTAAACATTCCATCAATTAATGAGCATGTCAAATTAACTTAATTTAAAATAGTATTAGATGCAAAAATATTGCAATAAATATATAAAGCAAATATCACCAGACATAAAGGAAGAAACTGACAGTAACACAATAGTAGTAGGGCACTATATCACCCCATTTACACCAATGGACAGATCATTCAGACAGAAAGTCATTAAGAAAACACTGGCCTTAAATAACACATTAAACCAAATGGACTTTATATAGACTGATAAATAGATACATAGGGAGATAGAAGATAGATAGATAGCTATAGATATAGATTTTATAGATAGATATTGTATATATAAAATCCATCCAAAAGCAGCAAAACACACATTCTTTTCAAGTCACATGGAACATTCTCCAGGATAGGTCACATGCTAGGTTACAAAACAAGTCTCAGTAAGTTTAAGAAGAATGAAACTGTATCTAGCATATTTTGCAACCACAACACTATGAGACTAGAAATCAACTAACGAAAAAAACTTCAAAAAATCACAAACACTTGAAGGCTAAGAAATATGCTACTAAACAACGGATGGATCACTGAAAAAGTCAAAGAAGAAATCAAAAAATACCTGGAGATAAAAGAAAACAAATACACAATGATCAAAAATCTTTGAGATACAGCAAAAGCGGTTCGAAGAGGAAAGCTTAAACTGATACAGACTTACCTGGAGAAATAAGAAAAATGTCAAATAAACAAATTAACTTTACACTAAAAGGAACTAGAAAAAAGAAGAAACATAACCCAAAGTTAGTAGCTGGAAAGAAATCATAAAGCTCACAGGATAAATAAATAAAATAGAGACTAAAAAAAATAGAAAAGATAATGAAACTAAGAGCAAATTCTTTGAAAAGATATAAAATTGATAAAGCTTTAGCCAAACTCATCAAGAAAAAAAGGGAGAGAGGCCAAATCCATAAAATCAGAAATGAAAAAGAAGTTACAACCCACACCACAGAAATACAAAGAATCGTAACTATGAATAGTTATAAGCCAATAAACTGGACAACCTAGAAGAAATGGACAAATTCCTAGAAATGTACAACACCCCAAGACTGAAACAGGAAGAAAATTTGAACAGACCAATTACCAGTAATGAAATTCAATCAATAATATTAAAAAAACTCCCAACAAACAAAAGTCCAGGGCCAGATGGCTTCACAGGTGAATTCTACCAAACATTTAAAGAAGAGTTAACACCTATTCTTCTCAAACTATTCCAAAATATTGCAGAGAAAGAAATGCTTCACAAAAAAAGAATATTATAGGCCAATTTCAGTTATGAACATAGATACAAAATCCTCAACAAAATATTAGCAAACCAAGTTCAACATTACATCAAAATGATCTTACACCATGAACAAGTGGGATTTATCCCAGAGATGCAAGGATGGTTCAAAATCCACAACTCAATCAATGTGATAAACCATATTAACAAATTGAAGAATAAAAATTATATGATAATCTCAATAGATGCAGAGAAAGCTTTTAACAAAATTCAACATCCATTTATGATAAAAAACTCTCAACAAATTTGGTATAGAAGAAACATACCTCAACATAATAAAGGTCATATATAATAAACCCATAGCTAACATTATACTCAACAGTGAAAAGAAGAAAACTTTTCCTCTAAGATCACTAAAAGGACAAGGGTGCCCACCCTGACCACTTTTATTCAACATAATATTGGAAGTCTTAACCACAACAATAAGACAAGAACAATAAATTTAAAAGATCCAAATTGGAAAGGAAGAAGTAAAACTGTTTGCAGATGACATAATACATAAAAATACATACATACGTAAAAAATCCTAAAGACACCACCAAAAAACTATCAGAGTTCATCAATGAATTCAGTAAGATTGCAGGATACAATATTAATAAGTATAAATCTGTTACATTTCTATACATTAATAATGAACTATCAGAAAGAAAGGCAACCCTTGTGCACTGTTGATAGGAATGTAATTTCATACAGCCACTATGGAAAACAGTATGGAAATTACTCAAAAAATTAAAAATAGAGCTACCATATGGTATAGCAATTCTACTTCCGGGTATTTATTCAAAGAAAACAAAAATACTAATTAGAAAGGAAATATGCACCCCTATGTTCATTGCAGCATTATTTACACTAGCTAAGGTTTGGAGGCAACTTAAGTGCCCATCAAGAAATAGACGAATGGAGAAGATGTGGCACATATATACAATGGAATATTACTCAGACTTGAAAAAGAATGAAATCTTTTGTGACAACATGGAATGGACCTAGAGTGTATAATGCTAAGTGAAGTAAGTCAGGCAGAGAAAGACAAATACTGCATGATTCCACTTATATGTGGCATCTTAATAAACAAAACAAACATAACAAAACGGAAAGAGAGTTATAGATACAGAGAACAAACGGCTTGTTGCCAAAGTTGTGAGGCATGGTGGAGAGTAAAGGAATAGGTGATGATATTTAGAGGAACAAACTTCCAGTTGCAAAATAAATGAGTCATAGGTATGAAATGAACAGTGTGGAGAATACATAGTCATTAAGTAATATCTTTGTATGGTGACATATCATAACTAGACTTAACGTGGTGATCAGTTTGAAATGTACAAAAATATTGAATCACTATGTTGTGTACCTGGAACTAATACAATGTTATAGATCCTTTATACTTCCAAAACAAACTCATAGGAAAGAGATCAGATTCATCACTACCAGAGGGAGGGCAGAGGGATTGGATGAAGGCAGTCAAAAGGTACAAATTTCCAGTTATAAGTACTAGGGACATAATGTACAACATTAATATAATGAGCACTGCTGTATGTTATATATGAAAGTTGGTAAGATAGTAAATCCTAAGAGTTCTCATCACAAGGAAAAAGGTTTGCTTCTATGTCTTTAATTTTATATCTATATGAAATGATGAATGTTCACCACACTTATTGTGATAATCACTTCATGATATATTTAAATTAAATCATGCTGTACACCTTAAACTTATACAGTGCTGTATGTCAATTATATTTCAATAAAACTGGAAGAAGAAAAATTTATTGAGCACAGTCAAATGTACCTCGGTCAGGGCTTCCCTGGTGGCTCAGTGATTGAGAGTCCACCTGCCGATGCAGAGGACACGGGTTCGTGCCCCGGTCCGGGAAGATCCCACATGCCGTGGAGCGGCTGGGCCCGTGAGCCATGGCCGCTGAGCCTGCGCGTCCAGAGCCTGTGCTCCGCAATGGGAGAGGCCACAACAGTGAGAGGCCCGCGTACCGCAAAAAAAAAAAAAAAAGTACCTCGGTCAGCTCTGAGGACTACGAATTTGAACAAAACACATCATCTTCATTTTGGTATTTGTGCAGGTACCAAGTTCTAAACTTTAAAAGACAATGTACAGGGCTTCCCTGGTGGCACAGAGGTTGAGAGTCCGCCTGCCGATGCAGGGGACACGGCTTAGTGCCCCGGTCCGGGAAGATCCCACGTGCTGCGGAGCAGCTGGGCCCGTGAGCCATGGCCACTGAGCCTGCGCGTCCAGAGCCTGTGCTCCACAACGGGAGAGGCCACAGCAGTGAGGGGCTCGCGTACCACAAAAGAAAAAAAAAAAAAAGACAATGGACACGGAGAGAGTAAAAACAAAGTATCAGTCTTAAAACACTGATAATAACAATAGATTCCTCCTTTGTTTACTTCACTCTATAACTGCGATGAAGACATAGACTTATGTTCAGCATAAGTGGAAAGGGAAAATAAAATAATAAAGGACAACCATTTGGAAACAAAATTATTATAACTAAAGCTATGTTTTTGTTTAGGAAACTGTTATCCTTATTTAAATTATTCTGTTTTTCACTTCCTGGCATCAATATATTATTCAACCAGAAACTATAGTTTCAGACTAAAAATAATTTCTTCCTTGGAGTTATAATCATTCTTTAATGTTAAATATTTGACAACCAAAAGGAGAGCAAAGTTCAGGTGATAAGTCTGTGGGAATTTAGGAGTGACAGTGACTCAGAGTAAGCAAGTAAAAATTAATGGTCCTTTTTTAAAGAAGGGATTAAATTGTGTGCTAAGGTCTGTATACTCAGGAGGAGGCTGGCTTAGAGAAAAGAGTTAAAGGAGAGGAGGAGCTTCAAGATGGCAGAAGAGTAAGATGCGGAGATCACCTTCCTCCCCACAAATACATCAGAAATACATCTACATGTGGAACAGCTCCTACAGAACACCTACTGAACGTTGGCAGAAGACCTCAGACCTCCCAAAAGGCAAGAAACTCCCCACGTACCTGGGTAGGGCAAAAGAAAAAAGAAAAAAACAGAGACAAAGAATAGGGACGGTACCTGCACCAGTGGGAGGGAGCTGTGAAGGAGGAAAGGTTTCCACACATTAGGAAGCCCCTTTGTGGGCGGAGACTGTGGGTGGCGGAGAGGGGAAGCTTCGGAGCCACGGAGGAGAGAGCAGCAACAGGGGTGCGGAGGGCAAAGCGGGGAGAGATTCCCACACAGAGGATCCGTGCCGACCAGCACTCATTAGCCCGAGAAGCTTGTCTGCTCACCTGCCGGGACGGGCGGGGGCTGGGAGCTGAGGCTCGGGCTTTGGTCGGATCCCAGGGAGCGGACTGGGGTTAGCAGTGTGAACACAGCCTGAAGGGGGCTAGTGCACCACGGCTAGCCGGGAGGGAGTCCAGGGAAAAGTCTGGAACTGCCGAATAGGCAACAGACATTTTCTTGCCTCTTTGTTTCCTCATGCACGAGGAGAGGGGATTAAGAGCACTGCTTAAAGGAGCTCCAGAGACGGGCGTGAGCTTGCGGCTAACAGTGCGGACCGCAGAGACGGGCATGAGACACTAAGGCTGCTGCTGTCACCACCAAGAAGCCTTTGTGCAAGCACAGGTCACTCTCCACACCTCCACTCCCGGGAGCCTGTGCAGCCCGCCACTGCCAGGGTCCCGGGATCCAGGGACAACTTCCCCGTGAGAATGCATGGCGCGCCTCAGGCTGGTGCAATGTCACACTGGCCTCTGCCGCTGCAGGCGTGCCCGGCATCCGTACCCCTCCCTCCCCCTGGCCTGAGTGAGCCAGAGCCCCCGAAGCAGCTGCTCCTTTAACCCCGTTCTGTCTGGGCGGGGAACAGACGCCCTCAGGTGACCTACACGCAGAGGAGGGGACAAATCCAAAGCTGAGCCCCTGGGAGCTGTGAGAACAAAGAAGAGAAAGGGAAATTTCTCCCAGCAGCCTCAGGGGCAGCATATTAAATTTCCACAGTCAACTTGATGTACGCTGCATGGGTGGAATACCTGAATGGACAACGAATCATCCCAAATTGAGGAGGTGGACATTGGGAGCAATGATATATATATATTTTTTCCCTTTTTCTCTTTTTGTGAGTGTGTATGTATATGCTTCTGTGTTTGATTTTGTCTGTATAGCTTTGCTTTTACCATTTGTCCTAGGGTTCTGTCTGTCCGTTTGTTTTTTTATTACATAAAAAAAAATTTTTTCTTAATAATTTTTTATTTTAATAACTTTATTTTATTTTATTTTATCTCCTTCTTTCTTTCTTGCTTTGCTCCCTTTTATTCTGAGCCATGTGGAGGACAGGTTATTGATGCTCAAGCAAGGCATCAGGGATGTGCCACTGAGGTGGGAGAGCCAAGTTCAGGACACTGGTACACAAGAGACCTCCCAGCTCCACGTAATATCAAATCGCGAAAATCTCCCAGAGATCTCCATCTCAATGCCAAGACCCAGCTCCACTCAACGACCAGCAAGCTACAGTGCAGGACACCCTATGCCAAACAACTAGCAAGACAGGAACACAACCCCATCCATTAGCACAGAGGCTGCCTAAAATTATAATACGGCCACAAACACCCAAAAACACACCACCAAACGTGGACCTGCCCACCAGAAAGACAATATCCAGCCTCATCCACCAGAACACAGGCACTAGTCCCCTCCACAAGGAGGCCTACACAACTGACTGAACCAACTTTAGTCATTGAGGACAGACACCAAAAACAACGGAAACTACGAACCTGCAGCCTGTGAAAAGGAGATCCCAAACACAGTAAGTTAAGCAAAATGAGAAGGCAGAGAAACACACAGCAGATGAAGGAGCAAGGCAAAAACACACCAGACCTAACAAATGAAGAGGAAATAGGCCATCTACCTGCAAAAGAATTCAGAATAAGGATAGTAAAGATATCCAAAATCTTGGAAATAGAATGGAGAAAATACAAGAAACGTTTAACAGGAACCTAGAAGAACTAAAGAGCAAACAAACAGTGCTGAACAACACAATAAATGAAATTAAAAATTCTCTAGAAGGGAATAGCAGAATAACTGAGGCAGAAGAACGGATAAGTGACCTGGAAGATAAAATAGTAGAAATAAAAACTGCAGAGCAGAATAAAGAAAAAAGAATGAAAAGAATGCAGGACAGTCTCAGAGACCTCTGGGACAACATTAAACCTAACAACATTCGAATTATAGGGGTTCCAGAAGAAGAGGAGAAAAAGAAAGGGACTGAGAAAATATTTGAAGAGATTATAGATGAAAACTTCCCTAATATGGGAAAGGAAATAGTTAGTCAAGTCCAGGAAGCACAGAGAGTCTCATACAGGATAAATCCAAGGAGAAACATGCCAAGACACATATTAATCAAACTATCAAAAATTAAATACAAAGAACAAATATTAAAAGCAGCAAGGGAAAAACAGCAAATAACACATAAGGGAATCCCCATAAGGTGAACAGCTGATCTTTCAGCAGAAACTCTGCAAGCCAGAAGGGAGTGGCAGGACATATTTAAAGTGAAGAAGGAGAAAAACCTACAACCAAGATTACTCTACCCAGCAAGGATCTCATTCAGATTTGATGGAGAAATTAAAAGCTTTACGGACAAGCAAAAACTAAGAGAATTCAGCACTACCAAACCAGCTTTACAACGAATGGTAAAGAAACTTCTCTAGGCAGGAAACACAAGAGAAGGAAAAGACCTAAATAATAAGCCCAAAACAATTAAGAAAATGGTAATAGGAACATACATATTGATAATTACCATAAATGTAAATGGATTAAATGCTCCAACCAAAAGACATAGACTGGCTGAATGGGTCCAAAAACAAGACCCGTATATATGCTGTCTACAAGAGACCCACTTCAGACCTAGGGACACATACAGACTGAAAGTGAGGAAATGGAAAAAGATATTCCATGCAAGTGGAAATCAAAAGAAAGCTGGAGAAGCAATTCTCATATCAGACAAAATAGACTTTAAAACAAAGACTATTACAAGAGACAGAGAAGGACACTACATAATGATCAAGGGATCAATCCAAGAAGGATATAACAATTGTAAATATTTATGCACCCAACATAGGAGCACCTCAATATATAAGGCAAATATTAACAGCATTAATAGGGGAAATCGACAGTAACACAATCATAATAGGGGACTTTAACACCCCACTTTCACGAATGGACAGATCATCCAAAATGAAAATAAGTAAGGAAAAACAAGCTTTAAATGATACATTAAACAAAATGGACTTATTTGCTATTTATAGGACATTCCATCCAGAAACAACAGAATACACATTCTTCTCAAGTGCTCATGGAACATTCTCAGGATAGATCATATCTTGCGTCACAAATCAAGCCTTGGTAAATTTAAGAAAATTGAAATCATATCAAGTATCTTTTCTGACCACAACGCTGTGAGACTAGATACCAATTACAGGAAAAAATCTGTAAGAAATACAAACACATGGAGGCTAAACAACACAGTACTTAATAACCAAGAGATCACTGAAGAAATCAAAAAGGAAATCAAAAAATACCTAGAAACAAATGACAATGAAAACACAACGACCCAAAACCTATGGGATGCAGCAAAAGCAGTTCTCAGAGGGAAGTTTATAGCAATACAATCCTACCTTAAGAAACAAGAAACATCTCAAATAAACAACATAACCTTACACCTAAAGCAATTAGAGAAAGAACAAAAAAAACCCAAAGTTAGTAGAAGGAAAGAAATCATCAAGATCACATCAGAAATAAATGGAAAAGAAATGAAGGAAACAATAGAAAAGATCAATAAAACTAAAAGCTGGTTCTTTGAGAAGAAAACTGATAAACCATTAACAAGACTTATCAAGAAAAAAAGGAGAAGATTCAAATCAGTAGAAATAGAAATGAAAAAGGAGAAGTAACAACTGACACTGCAGAAATACAAAGGATCATGAGAGATTACTACAAGCAACTATATGTCAATAAAATGGACAACCTGGAAGAAATGGACAAATTCTTAGGAATGCACAACCTTCTGAGACTGAACCAGGAAGAAATAGAAAATATGAACAGACCAATCACAAGCACTGAAATTGAAACTGTGATTAAAATGTTCCAACAAACAAAAGCCCAGGACCAGGTGGCTTCACAAGCGAATTCTATCAAACATTTAGAGAAGAGCTAACACCTATCCTTCTCAAATCCTTCCAAAATATAGCAGAGGGAGGAACACTCCCAAAATCATTCTACAAGGCCACCATCTCTCTGATAAGAAAACCAAAGATGTCACAAAGAAAGAAATCTACAGGCCAATATCACTGATGAACATAGATGTAAAAATCCTCAACAAAATATTAGCAAACAGAATCCAACAGCATATTAAAAGGATCATACACTATGACCAAGTGGGGTTTAACCCAGGAATGCAAGGATTCTTCAATATACACAAATCAATCAATGTGATACACCATATTAACAAATTGAAGGAGAAAAACCATATCATCTCAATAGATGCAGAGAAAGTTTTCGACAAAATTCAACACCCATTTATGATAAAAACCCTCCAGAAAGTAGGCATAGAGGGAACTTTCCTCAACATAATATGACAAACCCACAGCCAACATCGTCCTCAGTGTTGAAAAACTGAAACCATTTCTACAAAGATCAGGAACAAGACAAGGCTGCCCACTCTCACCACTATTATTCAACATAGTTTTGGAAGTTTTAGCCACGGCAATCAGAGAAGAAAAAGAAATAAAAGGAATCCAAATTGGAAAAGAAGAAGTAAAGCTGTCACTGTTTGCAGATGACATGATATTATACATAGAGAATCCTAAAGATGCTACCAGAAAACTACTAGAGCTAATCAATGAATTTGGTAAAGTAGCAGGATACAAAATTAATGCGTAGAAATCTCTTGCATTCCTATACATTAATGATGAAAAATCTGAAAGTGAAATTAAGAAAACACTCCCATTTACCACTGCAATAAAAAGAATAAAATATTTAGGAATAAACCTACATAAGGAGACAAAAGACCTGTATGCAGAAAATTATAAGGCACTGATGAAAATAATTAAAGATGATACAAATAGATGGAGAGATATACCATGTTCTTGGGTTGGAAGAATTAACATTGTGAAAATGACTCTACTACCCAAAGCAATCTACAGATTCAATGCAATCCCTATCAAACAACCAATGGCATTTTTCACAGAACTAGAACAAAAAAATTGCACAATTTGTATGGAAACACAAAAGACCCCGAATAGCCAAAGCAATCTTGAGAAAGAAAAACGTAGCTGGAGGAATCAGGCTCCCTGACTTCAGACTATACTACAAAACTATGGTAATCAAGAGAGTATGGCACTGGCTCAAAAACAGAAATATAGATCAATGGAACAGGGTAGAAAACCCAGAGGTAAACCCACGCACATATGGTTACCTTATGTTTGATAAAGGAGGCAAGAATATACAGTGGAGAAAAGACAGCCTCTTCAATAAGTGGTGCTGGGAAAACTGGACAGCTACATGTAAAGAATGAAATTAGAACACTCCCTAACACCATACACAAAAATAAATTCAAAATGGATTAAAGACCTAAGTGTAAGGCCAGACACCATCAACTTCTTAGAGCAAAACATAGGCATAACACTCTATGACATAAATCACAGCAAGATCCTTTCTTGACCCACCTCCTAGAGAAATAGAAATAAAAACAAAAATAAACAAATGGGACCTAATGAAACTTAAAAGCTTTTGCACAGCAAAGGAAACCATAAACAAGGTGTAAAGACACCCTCAGAATTGGAGAAAATATTTGAAAATGAAGCAACTGACAAAGGATTAATCTCCAAATCATACAAGCAACTCACGCAGCTCAATATCTGAAAAACAAACAACCCAATCCAAAAATGGGAAGAAGACCTAAATAGATATTTCTCTAAAGAAGTTATACAAATCGCCAACAAACACATGAAAGGATGCTCAACATCATTAATCATTAGAGAAATGCAAATCAAAACTGCAATGAGATATCATCTCACACCAATCAGAATGGCCATCATCAAAAAATCTACAAACAACAAATGCTGGAGAGAGTGTGGAGAAAAGGGAACCCTCTTTCACTGTTGGTGGGAATGTACATTGATACAGCCACTATGGAGAACAGTACGGAGGTTCCTTAAAAAACTAAAAACAGAACTACCATACGACCTAGCAATCCCACTACTGGGCATATACCCTGAGAAAACCATAATTCAAAAAGAGTCATGTACCAAAATGTTCACTGCAGCTCTATTTACAGTAGCCAGGACATGGAAGCAACCTAAGTGTCCATCAACAGATGAATGGATAAAGAAGATGTGGCACATATATACAATGGAATATTACTCAGCTATAAAAGGAATGAAACTGAGTTATTTGTAGTGAGGTAGATGGACCTAGAGACAGTCATACAGAGTGAAGTAAGTCAGAAAAAGAAAAACAAATACCGTATGCTAGCACATATATATGGAATCTAAAAAAAAAGAAAAAAAATGGTCAGAAGAACTTAGGGGCAATACGGGAATAAAGATGCAGACCTACTGGACAATGGACTTGAGGATACGGGGAGGGGGAAGGGTAAACTGGGACAAAGTGAGAGAGTGGCATGGACATATATACACTACCAAATGTAAAATAGATAGCTAATGGGAAGCAGCCGCATAGCAGAGGGAGATCAGCTCCGTGCTTTGTGACCATCTAGAGGGGTGGGATAGGGAGGGTGGGAGGGAGGGAGATGCAAGAGGGAAGATGTATGGGGACATATGTATATGTATAACTGATTCACTTTGTTATAAGGCAGAAACTAACACACCATTGTAAAGCAATTATACTCCAATAAAGATGTTAAAAAAAAAAGAGCTAAAGGAAATTTTACTTATTTAGTAAATAATGTTTGACCATCTACTATTTGCCAGGCTGTGATTGAGGCACAAAGACAGTGGGAAACAAGAACAAGAATTTGTACTTATGGAACTTACATTCTATTTAAGGAGAATGACAAGTAATCACATTTGCAAACAAAAAATACACATATAAAATATAAAATTCTTCCTAAAGAGGAATTTCTAAGAGTTATGAAGACAAAGAAAGCAGAATAAGAGACAGAGTATATATGTTTCCTATGCTATTTAGATGGGATTATCAGGTATAGTCTCTTAGAAAAGATGGCACTAGAGAAAAAAAGCAAATGTAAATTCTACAAAGCAGGCTTAGTGCTCAAGAAACAGCTAAACATTCAGTGAGTTTCGGAGTGAATGAACCAAGAGAATTCAGAGGAGACCAGGTCTCTCAAATAGTCACAGTTCAGATGACAGAGGATCTTTTAGGCCGGGAAAAAGACTTTCAATTATCCCAAATGCTATAGAAATCATTGGAGGGATTTGAGTTTAATGTGCTCTGATGAATATTTTTAACCTATGTGGAGAATGGACTTGCGGGTGAGGGTGGTTGGGAGGGGGCGTGTGGGGAGGGGAGGGATGGAAGGAATGAGACCAGTTGGGAGATGTCACAGTGCTCTCAGTAGACATCATGGTCACTTGAACAAAGTAGCAGTGATGGAGGCAGTGAAAAGTGATTCGATTCTGGATATATTTTGAAGTACCTCAGCAGGACTTGTTGATAGATTGGACTTGGGTTATTAAAGAAAAAGAAAAACAAACATGAGCCTAGACTTTTGACCAGAGCTCCTGGTGAAAAGTAATGGTGAAGACTCAGGGGAAGGAAGTGAGTTTGGTGATACAGATCAGGAGTTCTTTTTTGAACATGTTAAAATGTTTGTGACATGATAAGTAGGCAATCAAATAGAGGAGTTTAGAACCAAGGGAGAATCTGGGTTGGCAATATTTATTTGGTGATCATAGGATAAGGATGGTATTTATGGCCATAGGCATAGGTAAAATTATCCAAAGTACAAGTGTGGATGAAGAAGAGATGAAACACAAGAAGTGAGCTCTGAGAAATGCTGATAGCTCAGTGTCAAAAGGAAGGGGAAGGGCCAATAAAAGAGAATGAGCAGTGTGCAGGGTAGGAGGAAACACAGATCTCGTAGGAAATAATACATTCATGAGTTTCGGGAAATCGGCTCCCGCTATCACATCAAGGGTTGGATGTGGGTTGTCAATATTGGAATAAAATGTGGCAGTAGTCTGTATTTTAGCTAAAAATGAAATATATATAGTCACATCATGGATTAGGTACAAAAGACTGACAGAGATACTGACCGTGTAGAGATTCAACTAAACCCACCCACCTATCTTAGAATCTGTGTAATTCTATGTATGATATATGATTTTCTGAGACTCTAATCAGTGACCATCAGGGCCTCAGTGGTTCCATTCGAAACACAGACATGGTTTTTCTCTGGTCTATGATGGAACTTTAGTTTTGAATCTTTGAAGTGTCTCTGTTTTTCAGAAGCTAATCAGAGTGGGCTAATCCTGATAGCATTTGTCTTTCTTGTAAACGATTCTATATAAAAATTACATTTTGCCTTCTCTCAGCAGACAGTTGCAATCATTGTCAGAGGAAATCAAGACAAACAAAATGGGGCTGTCATGCACAAGGCTGTGTGAAAGAATTCCCACAATAGCTATTTGCTAAGGGCAATGTTTTATAGTTTTAATTATAACACTGCTGGAAAATCATGGAATGTATATACAAATTCATTTACCTCATTTGTTTTTTACCCTTAGGTGCAATATTTTAAACAACTGCATTTGAAATCTGAAACAGAGATTCATTTCCCATCAGTGTTTATTTATTCCCAGTAAAATGGACTTCCTTCAAGCAGCATGCCATTTTGTATAATACTCTGGCAAGCCAGAGTTTTAATTTCATTAAATGGCACATTTTTATGGCTCCAAATGCTTTTTTGCCACCATTTATTGTGAAGAACTTAGTAATTATTTTAAAATATGAACTCCTGCTTATTGAGAAGATATTTTTGTTAAGTAATTCATTAATTACAACCACCATAAAAATTAACACAAATGAACAGAAAACAAGTTTTCAGGAATGCTATCACATTTTTTTTAATCACTAAGTGAGATCTAGTCATCTCTGAGAAGCAGATCTTCCATTATTTTGAGTGGAGCAAAAGAAAGTAAATAAAGCATCTTATGATGGATATAATGAAGTCTAACTAGAAAACTAGACTGATTAATATATTTTTCCTTCCTGACTTTCCTATCTCTGGAAATTTTAAACAATCCCATCATTACATATTAAATTCCTCATTGCCCATATTCCAAATGAAGATGTAATAGCAGAAGGGATATGAATGTGTTGGTAAAAGATAGCTTTGGGTGATCCAGGTTCAAAGTCACAGAGAGGATGGTGATTCCACTAACTACTTGAGTGGGTCTGGAAAAGTTTGTTCTGTTCTACATCTCTTCTTTGTCTTGCATCTGTAAGGAAGTTATGGTTCAGCTAAAGCCAAACTCTTCTGGGAGAAGAGATCTAACTGGCTGCCTCTCCAAGAGTGTGTCCATTCTTCAAACTGAACTGCCTACACTTTGTTGGTTTCCATAATTCATTTTTAGGAGACAGATGAAATTGTCTGGTGAGATTATTTTTAAGTGTTTTATCAGTTAGTGTTCTACACAGTAAATAGGAAACACAAAAGCACCCTGCATTTATTTAGAAAGGGATTTAAGTGCCCATAAAATCATTGGAAGGGTTGGAAAAGTGCAATTTAGTCTGGGAAATCAGGAGTAATTTCCAAACCATGAGAACTTGCCAGCCAAGGGAGCTCCTACCATTAAAATGAAAGCTCCACCACTGAAACAATTGAGATGAAGATGACACAGCTGCCATGGTTGTATTCCAGACATCAGGAAGCCAACACTATCACAAATGTCTCCCAACACACAAAACTGGTGCTTGGATCCTGGAAAATGATAACAATTTCTATAACCAGGAAGCTGGCAAAGAGAAACTGGAACACTGCTGCAAAAAATTTTCATATCTCCATGACCCTGCCTACCAGCAGAAAATAGTCAAAAGGGCAAGAAGATGTCTTTATTCCCACTTGGGATTTCCAACTCTCACATGGATGGCTCTTCTTGGTGGGAATCAATTAGCATCCAGAACCTTAGCAACAAAGGAATATTGAAAACGTAATTTTTAATTTTCCAACATCTGCATTAGAAGGATACTAGAAGATTGATGGAATGAAGGAGGAGCTAAGCAAACAGCAACACTTACCACAAGTGCGATTTTAGAACAAATATTACTAATTTCAAATAAAGGTTGTATAAGAAAAGCCTTTTAATTTTAGATTGTGTGGTGCTCATATGCTGAAAATGTTTGTCAAACCTTTCCAGATCCCCATACTTCTCTAAGGTTTACCAGAAATGTATGCTACAGCAGAGTTGCAGTAAAGTAACATGACATCATAGTGTGTTTCTTCCAATTCATAAATCTTTGATAAATGTAATGTATGCTACACTGGTGACTTATTTTCACATACTACGTGACAAGCATAAAGACAAGCCATTCAGTCATGTGTATTTAAACTTCAAGCAGTGACAGCATAAGTTATGAAAATTGATTTTTTTATTTGGTTAATAAGTTTCTTTTGGGTACTTCCAGCGACAGCAATTAATCTGACTTTCCTAGACAATAAGGAATTGCCATAGTCCATCAATATGCCTTCATCTCATGTGATCTATTAAACTCAATTTAGCATTTTCGTTTTTGATCTATCAGTAAATTTCCTTTGAAATAATATAATGAATTTAAAGTGGGTTTTTTCATTCACTTAATTTCCTTATATAACAATATCAAGGCCTTGAGTTTTATTAATATCGTACCTAATATTTTTGCATGTAGGTAAATAAAACTTTCATTTTCGTTAAAATTATCAGTTACCTGAGTTTAATTCTGAATACGACACTGGCAAAGATACCATAATGCTTAATTATGGGCAAAGGTCTCGGGGATAAACAAAAAAGGCAAACATACTATTGTTCTAAGTATTTCATAAATTGTCATTAGTGAGATGCAAGGAACAACTATTACCGTTCATCTTTTTTTCTACTAGAAAAATACGTATTTGAATAACAGAACCTAATGCAACTTTTCCCACCTTCTAACTATGACTATTATGTCAAATTTTGACAGTCTAGAAGGAATTTCTTCTTCCTACAGAGTCAATGGAACTGGCCTTAGATAAATACTACAATGCACATTTGTGAGGTTTTTTGCTTGGTTTTGTTTCAGTTTATTTTTATTTTGCCTCCCCACCTCAGACCTCCTTTCTATGATTGTGAAAAGTCTTCATCCATTACTGAGGACAGATGCTTGCAAGTTCAGCATCTCGTTTGCCTTTCTGCATATTACATCATGGAAAAGTGATCTAGGCTAGGTTAATCCAACATGACCCCTTAAGACTGAATTTGCATGTCATGATGCCAAGAAACAGGGAGAGGGACTTCATCATGGCTGTGGCAGAAGCATCTACAGTGTCCAGGAGCCAGGAAGCAGGGGCAGCAGGAGTAGTGGTGTTATGCAGGGTCCAGGGCAGCTGAAGAGGGACAGATCTTCAGTCTGGTGCCCAATGGCTGTGGCAGCTCAGGGCCCTGATTTGGACTGTTTTTGACTGACCAGACTGCCACTCATTTTCTATCCATTTTCTGAGCTTCATCCCCAAGCCTTCACAGGGATCCCGTGAGTGTTCTACATCTTCAATAAATTACTGCTTTTTTTAAATTCAGAAAGAAGCAGTTTTGCATTTTTTTCTTCCAACTAAAATTCCTGACTTGTACAGAAATAGATAAAATCAGAATAGTGCACATAACTCTGGCAAATAAAGAAAATTGTAATTTGTAACTGTATTAGTTTCTTAGGGCTGCTGTAACAAACTATCACAGAGTTGGTGGCTTAAAACAACAAAACTTTATTCTCTCACAGTTCCGGAGGCCAGAAGGCTGAAATCAAGGTATGGCAGAGCCATACTCCCTCCAAAGGCTCTAGAGGAGAATCTTTCCTTGCTTCTTCCAGTTTCTGCTGGCTCCTGGTATTTCTTGGCTTGTGGCAACAAAACTCCAATGCCTGCCTCTATCTTCACATGACCTCTGTATCTCTGTGTGTCCTTTTCTCTCTCTTATGAGGACACTCTCACTGGATTCAGGCTCATTCTAATTTAGTATGATCTAATCTCTATCATTCCTTAATCACATCTGTAAAGGCCCTATTTCCAAATAAGGTCACATTCTGAGGTTCCAGGTGGATGTGAATTTCTGGGGGACATTATTCAACCAAATACAGTGATTGTATTTAATTTGCTGAAGTGTTAGAGTGAAAATCCACTAATGGGGTATAGTAACCTGAAACCCCATGGTGTATGATGATAAAACAGTTAAATTATCTCCCTAAAATGATGGCCAGGCTTTAGGGTTTGCATTGCTACTTCTAAATATAAAGTCTATTAGGAAATCAAAGACTGTGGGATGAGGTAGCTGCCTTTACAGCACTGAGTAGCTTAAGAAAGGAGAATGACAACATATCTATAATTTTGGTTCAAGGCACAGATGGAAGCCTTGAGAGTATAATGATGTTAAAAGAATTGCCACACTTTCAATATCAAAGAGGACTATATCGCAAAATTAAAAAGCACACTTTTTTATCCTACAGATTGACAAAGTTTGACATCAAGTGAATTCACAGTTGTTTCAGGATTATTATTTGAAGACTCTGACGCCACTAGGGAAGGAGGAAGCCAGGATTGGGATAAATTTGTATGGGAGAATTCCGAGGATTCAGCATGTCATGTACCCACAAACGCAATCAGCCAGAGTCCTTTCTCTTGTTTCCTCTGAAGTATTCTTATACGCAGCTGACCCTGTCATCATATAAGAGGAAGCCACTTCTCTCTGGCCTCCATACTTGCCTTCCCTATTATCACCAGATCCATAATCACAGTCATATCACAGCTGAATCCTTGAATGATAAGGAAGCAGTTGAAAAGCCAGCCCACCAAAACTAAGAGGTGCATGCCAAAATTTTTTAAACTTTTCCAATTTTATATCAGCAAGAATTTGGGTAATCAGAAGGGGAATTAATTTAAAGACTCTAGAAAGAGGGGGGGGAATAAAATGTCAGCTGAGGTCTAATTTTAATGAGGGCACTTACTGCAGAAATCAAGATCAACATTTTACGCTGAGCATTTGAATATGGTAACTGAAATCTTTACTAAAGAGTCGCCCTGGCTAAACTGAGTTGAGATGCCAAAGAAACATCTTGGTATGATTTAAAGAAGGAATCCAAATGCTCTGTGAAAGAGGAAGGTTAGCGTGGATTTGTCAGTTATCGCCCACTCAGCTATCTTCTATTTCCCAGAAAGCAAAGTATGCCTTAATTATATTGAGAAATGCATTGTTGCCAGAGTACTAGTAGCTTTCAAAGTCTTTGAGAGAATGTGTGATTTTTGTTGAGCTAGGATGCTGAGTAGAGATGCTTCCATGCTATGGTTGAAATGGACTCCCTGATTCCTACGGGCAGAAAGTTACCAAGTGGGTGAGTCAAAGGAGTAACATAAATACCACAAGCAGATTTTCAGTGATAACCATTCCAGGCAGCCGAACATCATTATTATCAAAATCGCTTAATCCCCAGTGACCTTTGTGGCAAGCTTTGACCACAACATTAATATAGAATGTGCACTATGACCATACTTGACTTATACAAATGGAAAAAAATCTCCAAATGAGATGGGCAGAAGTCCACAGCTAGTCATTTCAGTGGAGAGTCATAACTTCTCATTGAATTTTCAGAACTAAATCCCTTAACAGACCCAGTATCCTTGAATTCAGAGGATGTTAGGTATTTATGATGAAACATCTTATAATGAAAATCATAAACAGATACTAATATATACCTCCTGGCTTTCTCCAAAAGATCCTGCAAAACTTAATATTGATCACTGACTGAACTGATGCTACTTCATGGGCAAACACACAAAGGTGTTGTTGAGGATCAAATTTAAAAATGCAATTTTGGCCTATATCCACTTCACCGTATACCCAGTAGGACACCTGTGTTTGGCTCTCCCAGTTCCAGGGTTTCTGGTTTCTGGAAATAATGTAAGCAGTTGGCAGGATCCTGAGTAAGAGTTATTATAGAAGGAGGAGCCAAGCTATTATAGTTCATCCTGTCTAAGAAAATAGTAAATAAAAAGCAATAATTGTATCACTAGAAAATTCAAAGAAATAAGTACTACCACCAAGGACTCTAAAGATGCTAATGATTTATATCACAGCCCATTTAACTCTAGATTCGACTACTTTCAAAGACAGATGGGTCTTTGAGAATGACTGAATTATTGTAAGCTTAGTTAGGTGGGGTATCTGATTGCAGCTGCTATTCCAGATGTGGAACTGTAGCAAATCAGTAGAGTAGAAAAGGGCAGGTAAAAGTTGATATTTACCCACTACAATGAAGTTCTTCTAGTATATCCTGTTGTCTCTTTTACAAGATGGAGGGATATGCTGAAGTAAAAATATGCACTAATTTCTGGTCAGTTGCTAACAGATTATCTGGGTTTTTTGGAACTCGGCAGGAGCAAGATTGAAGTTCTGGGGGCAAGAAGTTTTGACAGAGTTGTAGAAAGATATATAGCTTAGGAATGAGTCCAAACTATGGGAATAATTATGTCCCACATGAACACTTACTAAGGATCTCACTGTAGAGAAAGCTGTCAATATTCAGGTGTTCAAAAAGACCCAGTCAGAGTTAGTGTGGCTATCCTCTGCCACTCCAGCGCTTATTTGCTGGCTTAAAAATACAGTCCCAGGCTTCCCTGGTGGTGCAAGGGTTGAGAGTCCGCCTGCCGATGCAGGGGACACGGGTTCGTGCCCCGGTCCAGGAAGATCCCACATGCCGCAGAGCGGCTGGGCCCGTGAGCCATGGCCGTTGAGCCTGTGCATCCGGAGCCTGTGCTCTGCAACAGGAGAGGCCACAACAGTGAGAGGCCCACGTACCGCAAAAAGAAAAGAAAAAACAAAAAAACAATACCTATGGGAGAGTATCTAGACCCTGAAGGACAGATTTTAATTCATTTAAAATCTTCCTTGCATTCCCTGCCCTGATCCTAAAAATTATATTTTCTAAGATTCCCTGATAATTAGCTTCCAGTTAGAGCTGACCAATGGGAAGCACGGTGGGATACTGGAGGCCAGGAGGAAAGGAAAAACTGGAGTATTTCTCTCTTGCTCCACTTCCAGTGGAATCAACATTAACAGATTCTTCTCTACAGTGGTTTCAGCTCCTGCCAGGCAGCCCCAGTTCCTAAAGTCTAATAGCCACTTTTTCCCTATGTCCCCCCTTTCCTAAAGATGGTGGTGACTAACTCCTGGTTTCCTCACTAATAACCCTGTCCGGCTTTCAGGCTCTTCCAAATCCTTCATACGGGCTCTCTGTTTTGCTATATGGTTCCTAATTGACACACCCGGCTTCTAGGAAGCATAGTGGAACTAGGTGCTGACTTCAGTCTCAATAGTTTCAATTTCAATGGCTCCTCTTTACTCACTGGACCATTTCTGTGTTTGAAATATTAACTTCCCATCTTCACTTTTTAAAGATATTTTCTGAACCTTGTTCTCCAACTCAGTACCACATCCATCTTGTTGAAATTCTGTTGGCTCAAAATCTATCCTTAAACCTTGTATATTCAAAACCTGATTTGTCAGCACACCAAGAATGCATCTGCTTCTTAAGTCTAGGCTTAAATCAAAAGCTCATAAGAATGATATACAAATAGAGAAAGTTAATCAATTAGGTTACATTGATGCTAACTTCTGAAGCTACCATGCTTGTGTCCACTTTTCTGCCTTAAGAAAGATTCTCATGGGAACTCAAACCAAAGAACCCTTATTTTCTACTGGAATGTGTTCCCTTTTCACAGTGCTCAGATAAATCATTATAGTTCCTTAACTTTAACCAGCTTTTTTTTTTTTTATATTGGTAGCTATAGAATAACTACATAAGGTAGCATTTGACTCTGTTCAAATCCTGGTTTATAACATTATAAGGGCAACCATAGTCAATGTCATTAACTCTTGCTTTGTAATCTGAGACATGGCAACAGTTCCTATTTTTTCTAAAAAAATTATATATCTTGGGAGGAGGTGGAATTAATTTTGTTACTTTTGAAATAAAATTATTTAGAACTTCCTCCATTACATGATTTTTAAGATTGATTTACATCTTCTCCATCCCAAAACCCTACTAAATTAGAAAGAAGGATAAACCCCACAAAGATAAGGAGAAAAAAGTGAGAAAAGTAAAGCAGATGGGTAAATGATAACTAATGTGCCAACCCTGATAAAGCTGAAATTCAGTTATGCGATGTGCTAAGCAAAAACAAGCTGATATCCTTTAGAAATCCAGAAGGATTAAGAAATTGGAAGAACCTCATAACTCTGAAAGTAGGAGTAGAAGTAAGGCTAAAAATAAGAGGAGAGCTTGGAAGTCTATATAAATAGTTACTAGATTTCAGGATTCCCTTTCTGGAGATATTAAGCTAGAAGAACTAGGCCTTGGAGGAAACCAGGCACAGGTGAGAGCAGATCAGACACATCTAGCTCTCTTCTCTTAGCTTCAGAAATGTTGTCAGCCAGATATATATTTCCCAGCTAGCAGACAAGGTGATTTCATTTTCAAGAAAAATGGTCCCAAGAGAACAAACCCTGAGTTATGTGGCTCTCCAATAGGCTGAGATCACTTTACTATGAATCCTATCAGGTAACAAGTCTCCCTTCCGCAAAAACACATACAAAGATTCTGAAGATTTAGTGTATCGGTACTAAATAGAAACATTTAACCAAGGATCAACAGACAATTCAAAAAAGGCTTTGAAGTGAGAGACTAAAACAGACAGTAAAAAGAAAGTTAGAGGAACCAGGGAGAGCAAAGAGGATGGGAAGACTCCAAAAAGCTTTATTTGATATCCTAAGGTACAAAAAATATATATTGCAACTCTGAAACAAGCACAGACAACTACTAATAGAGGAACATGAAAAGAAGAAAAGAGATTTAAGAAATTAAAAATATAATAGTAAAACGAAAATCCTTTACAAGGATAAAAAGATGAATTTGAAGACATTGTCTAGAAAATAGATTAAAAGACAAAGTAGGAAAGAAAAGTTTGGAAGATTAGCACAAAGTCTATACAAAAATCATACCAATTTTAAAATAGAAGAACAAAGAGAAAGGAGTTATCAAATAAATAATACATCAAAACATTACGGACCCAAAGGAACCAGCATCCAGCTGTATAGTTTTGCTGCCCAGCACAATGGATGGAGAAAGACCCACATCAACGCAATTACTAGAATTTAAGAATACCACGTTCAAAAGGAGATATCAAAAAATAAATAAATAAAAACACACCAATGTTCAGAAATCAGATTAGCTTTAGATTTCTCAATGATGGCACTGGTAGTTAGAAAACAATAGAGCATCAAATTTGGGGGAAAAACTAATTCCATCATCTAACTCTGAAGTTTGATAGTAAAAAAAATATACTTTCAGACAATCAATGTATCAAAAATCCCATCTCAGATAGTGACTTGAAGATGTGCTGCAGCTAAATGAGAAATTAAACCAAGAAAAATGGAAATGTGGGACCTCCAACATAAGAGGGATGACACCAAGAAAAGAGGTGAAGTAATCCACAGGCTGATGGTGTATGCAGCTTCCAGTGCCAGGACAGTGTTGCCCAGTGGACCCAGACAACAGCCAGATTGGAACTAATGAAGGGAAGATTCAAGCAGTGAGATTAAAGAAAAAGATAAAATTAATAGTATACTTGATTTTTTTTTTTAATGCAGTAAGATGAGACGTACTTGGGAGAACAGTTGTGGTAGATACATTAAAATGGCTGAATAATTAAAAAAGAAAGTGAGAAGTAAATTCATTAATGAAATAACCTCCAAGAAAAAGACTGTAGAAGAAAGGAAATTGCATCACTATCCTGCAGAGTGAATGCTGAGGAAGGAAGAGTTTGTTGTTGTTGTTGCTGTTGTTATAGTACATTTCTCAGCTGTTAATATTTTCATATCATAATAACAACTGAATAGTGATATACAAACAAAATCATAATATAACTGTACTGGAGGATAAGTGCCTGTGGTAAGGTTAGGTATGGAGAGCTAAATCAACAACATCAATAGGAAGTTAACATATAACATACCAAGATGTAAATAAGAAATAGCAATGTAAACTAATGTGGATATAAATGCCAAAAGAACCAGCAAGAAAGTCAGATGAAAAGGGATGCAGACTTAGGATTTGCTGGAAGCTGGATGAAAGGAAGATGGTAAAAATGCTACTGCCTTTTGTAAAATGCTCTGCATAGATATCTGGCTTTGAAGTAGCACTTTTCTCCTAAATCATATAATCTCTCTTTAGATATATTAATACATTAATCCTGTACAGAAAATATTCCAGGTGAGGAAGTCACTCTGTCTCTAAGGGGTAATTTTTTGCAAGTGTGTGCTCTAATCCCTATGTGACGATTACCATACTTTAACTTTCTCATTTTATTTACTTAACTTCAACTTCCTGAAATATGTTTAACTCTACCCCCTCAAAACAGAAAGTTTGCCAACCCTGATTCAAACGCTATATCCTTATTTACCATTATAATTACTTATTAACACCCTGTTTTAAACACATTAATTCATGTTTAGAGGTCTATACTCTTTGGAGGTATGTGTCACAATGCACTGAACTTCTATTCAGAGTAGAAGCTAATTGACAATTTTTAAGTATATTTTTATGGGCATCTGCTTAATGATTAATACATTAATGATTAACACATTAAATTGGCAGCAGACAGTATTAAATAACGTTGGGGTTTATTATCTACAAATATCATTTCCCTTATACCATTAAGTGTGTAAAACATTATTAGCTAGGCGCTCTATTGAAATGTAACTCTTTAAGAATTAAATGGATTTTTAAAATAATGTTGATAAAAATTTGACCTTAGAGCTCAATTAATTTTTAATCTTATTTCAAGGGCAATAAACACAATCATATGAAGATATAGTAAGACAGATTTTGTATTTCTTGCTAGCTCAGTCAGTTCTGAAGGTACCAACAGGAAAAAGCTTACACAAATCAATGATTTCACCCTTTGTGGAATTGGACACTCCGTATTTCTTTTCAGCACTAATGCTCACACTGTAGAATTTCTTGACAAATGCTGAACAAATCTATTAGCAGTAAGTTTATCTATGAACAGACTTCAAGATCAACACTAATATAACATTCCCCCCCGCCCCCAAATTGAGATACATGTGCTATTACCAAGATTTTAGGACAGTTTTAAGACCACACAAAGGATACGTTCGTTGGATAGCACATATTTTTAATAATATATAACTACTCCACATGAAAACAGGGCATGTTTCTGATCCTTTTCATCAATAAATCAAAATATCTATTTAGTGTTTTTATTAAATAAAAAAATTCACAATGTATATAGTTTTTGTTTGGACTCTTGCTTTGGATTTAGAGATTATCTTCCAGAGTGAATTGGGAAGGTCACAATTTGATTCTTTAGGTCAAATAGTTCTAAATTACCTAGTCATTAGCCATAAAATATGGTTGCTTTTATTGTTTTTTTAAGTGTTAACATAGGGATCCTGGGTTATTTACCAATGAGAGTGATTGTGAGACAGGCTGGGACCTAGCACCCTTTGCTGCAATGTTGCAATGCTTGCACCTGGACAAACATCTGCTCGAGCTACAAAATACAAAGAAACTATAAGGGACTAAAAATAACTGCATACATGCACAATTGGGGCAAATTCTGGACAAAAGATATAAAAAGACCAAAAAAGCCCAACTGCCACTTTCTGAAGAGCCAGGAGCAAAAGCAGGGTGTCAGGAGGAAAAGCAGGGTATTGCACATGCCCTCTGCACACACCACCACAAAGGGGTGGGCAAACCACCAAGCCACCCCTCCAGTGCGACCCCCTGGACACACTCCTACCCTTGTGCCCATAGAAGAAACGAGCTCGCATCCCCTTTCCGGGAGTGATCAAGGAAACCTGTTAATTGTTCTCGCTCCCCCCCTCCTACAGCAGGGGCCCCAGTAAAGCCTTGCCTGAATTTCTTGTCTGGCCTCTGATCAATTTCTATTGATTAAGGAGACCAAGAACCTTGGTCAGTAAAAAAATGGAAGAAATAAAAAGCTAAAAGAAAGTACCAAGATTATTCAAAAAGGGAGAAACACTAGATATATCTAATGAATTCCCTACAAAATGAGAAGTCCTCTTGAAAGATGTTTTCAGGTCTCTGCCTGAATAATTTCAGGGAAATGACAACCACAAGTCTGTATATATGTGATTTGACCAAATCCAATCTTTTCCTTAGGTAACACTGCAGTATTGAGTCTATGATATTGTTTCTACCTTCTGCTTCTAAAGGAAAACACAGTATTTGAAGACTGATATTATGATCCTTGCTGGTCTAGTCTTCCACAGTATAAATATTCCCAATTTCTCATTTGTTTTCTTTTGAGGCATGGTCTCTTAATCCTTTGCCAAATGGAGGTCTAATTCTAAATGGATCCAGGGTCAATAGCGAGTCTCTTAATATGCATTTTCAAGAATAGAAGAGAGTATTCTCAAAGTGGGACTCTGCTTATCTAAACCAATGATCTCAAGATTTAAAGCCTCTCTCTCCCATGAAAGGTTTGGAGTTGATTGATTGATTGATTGATTTACTTATACTGAATTATAATTAACATACAATATTACATTTCAGGTGTACAACATTGTGATACTGTATTTTAATACATTATGAAACAATCACTTCAATAAGACCAGTTACCATAAAAAGTTTTTAAAAACTTATTGACTATATTCACAATGCTGTAGATTACATCCCCATGACTTATTTATTTTAGAGTTGGAAGTTTGTACTTAATCCCCTTCACCCATTTCATCCTTCCCTCGACCTCTCTGCCTTCTGGTGATACCAGTTTGTTCTCTGCATCTGATTCCATTTCTATTTCGTTTTGTTTATTGATTTCCTTTTTTTTAAGATTGCACATATAAGTGAAATCATGCAGTATTTGTTTTTCTGTCTGACTTACTTCACTTAGCATTGGAACACTTACTTTAAATACATTTCCCCAGAAATTGGTAGATCTGGATTGAATATGAATATTTAAGAAAAATTGCAAAGAATTCTGAGCTGAATTGTCTATAAACCATGCTTGGAGAAGCCCTAATCTAGACTTTTTAGCAAAAAAATAATATCATATCATTCCCTATTTTCTATTGGTACCCATTTAGCTTAAAGTAAACTCAATCTGAGTTTTTGTTAAGCCAGGTGTCCCAGTCGTGTAATTCTGCAATTGATATTTTCATTGTATATTTGGAATTTCTATTTTTTTTTCTAAGATTCTTGTTAATTTGGGTCTACAAGTTAATTCTGTTGGGTAAAACAGTTGAACCTTGATTCTATCACCTGAAACATTTGCTTCCCTTGCCAACACTGTGTCATTACCAAATCTGATAAACTTCCTTTCATTCAAGTCACTGATGAAAATTTATAAGGCTAAATAGAGAATCTTATGACATGCCACAAGATACCTCCCTCCAAGGTGACAATCACTTACTAAACAGTACATTTGGGGGTAGCTATGCATTTATTGAACTGCTCTATCACTTAACCTATTTCTCTATTTTATCTACAAGGGTGTCATACCCAAGAGAATTTACAAAGTGCTTTACTGGGATTCTGATAAACTGTGTCAACATTTTTCTCTACTCTCAAAGATCTAGTAGAGACAGTTCTGGCGGGGAAAGCAGTGGACATTTATTGAGCATTTAAGCCTTCAAACTGCATCATCTCATTTATGACCACTGTCTAGGATTACCTTTTTAATCTCCCACAGATAAAGGCACAAAGGCCTTGGGAAGTTATGTAAGTACATGATGTCACAAAAGGAAAGAAGTTCAAGGGCTTTTTTGTATCTCATCATTTATTAGCCCCGTGGCATTAAGCAAGTCTCTTAATATCTCTGCAGTACACCTATTTCAAGATGTATATTCAGGGCTTCCCTGGTGGCGCAGTGGTTGGGAGTCCTCCTACCGATGCGGGGGGACACGGGTTCGTGCCCCGGTCCGGGAGGATCCCACATGCCGCAGAGCAGCTGGGCCTGTGGGCCATGGCTGCTGGGCCTGCGCATCTGGAGCCTGTGCTCCGCAGCGGGAGAGGCCACAACAGAGAGAGGCCCACGTACTGCTAAAAAAAAAAAAAAAAAAAAAAGTATATTCAGCTTTGAAAAAATGGTTATGCCCTAAATTCTGTCAACTAATTCACAGTATATGCAACAGAGAACCAGAATAAAAATGCTTAAAATATAATAGAAAGCTATGTCACTTAAAAGTTCAAGAAAGGAAGTCTAAAGCTAGTATGGTTGCTCTGTTTCATGCAATTCTCAAGATCCCAGGTTCTTTCTATCTCGTTTCTTCCTTGTGCATAGCCTCTAATCTCAAGATCAACTAATTATTCATGATAGCTGCTGCAAGCTCCAATTATTACACCCACATTTCAGGCAGCAGAAAAGAGGAAGGGCAAAGAAAAATAGATAATGCAAATTCATCTAAGGAAAGGATTCTGGCAGCTGCTACGTGAAATTCCATGTATATCTCATTGTCCAAAAGTTAGTCAGATAGTCATATCTTGCTGCAAGGAAAGCTAGAAAGTGCATTTTAAAAAATTCTGTGTGCTCATGTGCCCAATAAAAATTAGGTATTCTATTACTATGGAATAAGGAAAATGGATTTGGGAGACAGCTATGTCTCTGTGACATTTATGCTATAAATATAAATTAGTTCAAATTCATATACTTGTTTTTAGTGAACCCCACTGATTCCTCAAATGTGAACTTTTTGTATTGCTTTTAATTTGTTCCAGAAATGTCCTAAGATTTACACATTTGTTTATTAATTTATTCATTCAGTCAACAGACATTACTAAAGGGGCCCAGGCACCACACGAGACATTGGAGTCTCAAGAATCAATACAAGACACAGTCCCTGTCCTCAAGGAATAAAAATTGTATTTTTTTGTGAAAAAATATTGTGAAGGATATAGACTTTTAAAGAAGTGTCATAACTTTCATAACAGAATTATATACAGAGGAACTCAGGAGAAGAGTAAGATTAAATTAACCAAACCTTGAAGATTTGAGAAAGGCTTCAAAAAAGTAATAATTAAACTGGATTTTGAAGAACAAATGAATTTTTTATCAGAAAAAAAAGAGTGAGAAAAGTATTCTGGTCAAAATAATAATATATGCTAAAGCATAAAGAAGCAAAAAAAAAAAAAAAAGAACCATGCTGTTAGAGCAACATGCATAATTGCATGTAAGTACAATGAACAACTGACAGGAGTGGGGTAGAAGGAAATGACGCTGGAAATGTAAATTGGGTGCAATTTGGTAAAAGTCATGCATCCCATTCCAAATCTATTCTATAAGAATGAAGGTCATTAAAGACTTTAAATAGAGAGTGACATAATACCATCTGTGGAGTTTCTTATTGGGTGAGTGTTGGCAGCATGAATGGAACATTGGAACCAGTGGCAGACCACCTGCCTGGTGGTTATTGCACCAATCAATAATTCTAATGAGAGACAGTGAGACCCTAATATGGCAAAGGGAGAAGATGACCCTCAGAGGTCATTGATCCTCCTATTAGCTCCTCATTTATCACTGGCGTCAAAGTTCTCTTTACTATTTACTTTGTTCCTTCCAGTTTTGAAATCATTCTTTTTTTGAGAGGACAGAGACTAAATAGAAGTTATGTATTCTTCCAATGTTTCTATCATTTGTTACTCCACTTGCTCAAAAAAAAAAAAATTAGCATTGTCCCCCCCGTCTTTATTTATTTATTTATTTATTTTGCTTATAACAATAGCTTCAACTACTGGAAATTATCAAAGCTAATTATATGCAAGGCATTATGTCAAGAGCTACATATAAATTATATAGCCTTACCTATAAATACCATCTATGAGGCAGGTACTATTACTAAGAGAGATTAAGTAACTTTTCCAAGAGCACCCAGTTGGTAAGTAGTAGAGCTTAGATATAAAACCAACTCTATCCATCAACAACTGATAACAAGTCAATCTATCAACATGCAGATAGTTTGATTATTTACTAATGGATAACAAACAGACATCAGCCCATTCTATTTATGAGCTTTTGGGGTAAGCCTATCATTCATCTGTGATTCCCTTCATGTGTGTGTTTATGTGTATTTGTGTATGTGTGTGCACACGTGTGGTTGTTTCTATTGGACCACGTGTCCCTTCTTCCACTTCTCTTGTACATCAAGAGGATTCACCAAGAGGAAATTCCTTGTCTCAGAGAATGGAAGCTTACATTCACTCACACAAAGTTTGTTTCTTCTTAAATAAGACATTAGCATAACTTATAAAGAAGACAATTTGTCCTGTACACAGACAACCAGCCAACCTGAATCAGAGCATTTTTAATAAAGACCACTTTCTGAATTTTGTTAAGATTTATGGAATTTACTACATTTTTAGTTGAAATATATTTGAAATATAACATTGTGTAAATTTAATGTATTAAATTAATTAATGCTTTGATGTATTAAATTAATTAGTATGGTTGCCATTGTTGTGATAATTAGCATCTCTATCACCTCCCATAATTATAATTTCTTTTTAGTGGTTAGAATAATTAAGATCTAGTCTCTTAGCAAGCTTGATGATTATAACACAGTATTGTTGTCTATACTCACTATACCATACATTAGATCTCTAAGATCTCTAAGACTTACTACCCATTGCAAGTTTGTACACTTTAACAACTGTCCTATACACCATTACCCACATTCCCTGGTAACCACCATTTTATTCACTGTTTTTATGAGTTTGGCTTTTTTAGATTCTACATATAAGTGATATCATACAGTATTTGTCTTTGACTTATCTCAGTTAGGATAATGTCTTTGAGATCCATCCATGTTGTTGGAAATGGCAAGATATCCCTCACTCTCATGACTGAATAACATTCCGTTTTGTGACATATATATGTATGCCCCATCTTTTATCTCTCCTTCTTTTGACAAGCACTTAGGTTGTTTCCATATCTTGGGTATTGTGAATAATGCTGCAAAAAAACGTTGAGTGTGCATATATCTCTTCAATATACTGTCTTTATTTCCTTTGTGTATATACCCAGAAGTGGAATTGCTGGATCTACACCATCTTTTATATTCCTTTGCTATCTTAACCTTCCCTGTACCAGCTTCCAACTTCACCCCCAAATGCAAAGCTTAGTATTAACTAATGGTTTTATAGTTATTCTTAATTTCATTCAGCTTTCTTGAGAGTAGTTTGTTAGCAGTAAATAAAATTGGGTTTTCTAGGACAGATTACTATAGAACATAATTTTTAAATTCTGTCAAAATTATAATTATACCACTGATATTAATTTATAGCACATAAAAAGGTTTAAAAAATCAATCATTTAGCTAATAAGTACAATTCTTTTTAGAAAATATTAGTTCTCCAATTTTTATGACTGGATCAGACACTTTACTTGATCTTCTGACATTCATTTCTCTCCCTTAGGAGCACTATGGCAATAGTAGATAGAAACAAAAACATTTGGAGTCAGGAAGACCCAGTTTCACGTTGAAAACCCTACTACTTACATACTAGCTGTATTTCCCTGTGCAAGTCACTTAACTTCACTGATCTTTAGTTTCCTATCTGTAAAATACAGATAATACCACCTATATATGAGATTGAATATTAAATGAGGTCTCATATATGAAATGTCTAGTACAATGCCTAAAACAAAGGCAGTTAAGACTGTTAGCCTCATTACAGAATCAAGTGGAACAAAATTTGATCTGCCAGAAAACTCTTGGAGATAATCTAATTCAACTTAATTATTTAACAGATAATGTCATTGAATCCCAAGGAGGTGAAGTGATTTGCTCCAAGTTACATAGCAAATTGAGACAGAGCAGAGATCATATCAATCTTATATCACCTTTTTTCAGTTAAGCCTTTACCCACTACTTCATATCATTTCATCCAGAGGAAAAACTATCTTCAAATCCAATACAAAAGCATTTGTGTATTTTTCATCAAGTAGAAAAGGAAAGAATTAACACAAAATAATATGTGAAAGACCATTACTGTAGAAATCAAATGTACTACCATGTTGATAAAAGAAAATTGGGCTTTTGAAATCTACTTAACTGTCCTGACCATAAGAGCATAGTTTTCAGAAAATGGAATGAGAATAAGAGAAAGACGTTAATAGAAAAGAAATTGAGTTCAAGGAAATCTACTTACCTCTGATTCATGATAATAAAAAATACAGACTTTAAAACAGTAAAGTGTGGACATTAGAAATAGCATTTTAAAGTTATAGAAACCAAAGTAGATTTAAGTAGAAAAAACAGTAAAAGCTACTTTGCATAACAAATAGTTCTGATGTAATAACAATAATAGCAACCATTTATAACACAAAGAATATATGTTAAACACTGTTTTAATAATTTATGTATAATCCTAAAGGTAAATATTTTATGTAACCTTTCAGTAGGTTCAAATATAGGAAAATGTGACCAAGACTTTTAAAAATGACAAATTCATCTGACTCTGAAACCCATCACTCTTCTATTACAGAGTTCTTGCTGCCAAATACGAAACGAATACCTCCTCCCCAATTCCTAACTTGTGAATGAGTATGGAGCAACATTACAATATTGCTGTGGCTTTTCAATCCTGATATTCTTTTTGTTTCCAGGGGAGCTTCTCCTACCTTCCGTTGATTCAGAGATAGCCACTGTCCCAAGGAAGGAGTAATACAGCATACCTGGAAAACAATGACATCACATTTTTACATTTATATTCAAGAGCCTCAATTTATGTTAAGAGACAGAAAAGTGAGACTTATACTGGACTTTACTAGACTTGTCTACTAATGTACACTAGGCTAGATGTACTGGATTTTACTAGACTTGTCTACCCAACCCCACTCCAGATTAAATAAGATTCTTTGAGAAAAGGAAGAAAGGAGTTGTGAAGTCGGCCACAAGAAACGTGCAAGTAGTGGAGGGCCATGCATTCTGACCCTAAATCAAGGTTTCATCTGGAATCCCTTTAAGATATGGATGCATCTGGAGAACAGAAAACTTCTGTCTAGCTTCTTCTGTTAAGGCCAAGGAAATATCAAGTGCTGGAACTTATATATTCCTGGAACTCTGGGGAGATAGCTTGTCTCATGCTAACCTGAACTCCAACCTCTGCCCTCTGAATAAGAGGTGAGAAGGCTCTGTGAGGAGGGGAAGAAAGCCTGATGAAAGCTGCAAGCCCCGGAAGGTTCCAGCCAAGTGGCACAGAGCAGGGGAAACTTCCTCCTGCCTTCTGGGCATCCCAGATGTGACTTAGTTTAAACTGAAAACGATTTATAAAACCCAAACTGACTTATAAAATTTGACATTTGCTAGATTACTTTTTCTGCCAGCATGCAGAATGTGATCTTGAGACAGAAATTACATTCAGCTTTATAGAAATGAAGCAAGTCTCCCTTCTTGGGATACCTTTGTTTGCAACTTTGAAAATACATTTCAATAAATGGTAAAATTAAAGGACAAATATTACAAATAAAATAACCTAATAGAGGTCTTAAACACAGGGCTCTCTTAACTGGCCATTCTTTTCTGTTTTTAAAGAACTGAATTATTGGCACACGGCAGCCCATTTGTATGGAAAAGAGCATAATAATTAAATCATATGGAAATCAGTACCATAAGAAAGCCAAGGCTATTTGTCCTACATGTGAAATAATGAACGTGTCTTTCTGCAGCCTTTGTCGTTATAATGTTATCATACAACCATTTAACTGAAGCTCTTATTTCACTGCCAAAACAACTGATCAATGTCAATTTCCATCCTCTGATGATTGGAGTCAAATGATATTATTGTAAATGAGCCACAGACAGGTAATGATCCTTTTGCACTGATATTTTTAAGGCAATTTCCTGAAGCTTCTAATTTCCTTAAGGAATGGGACAAATTATCAAATTTCTCCCTGCAGGTGAGAAAATGTGCTTTAACATCCTCTGTCCTCTGTAGCAATATATTAACATTTGAGACAGAACACTGAGAGAACAAATTCTCCTACTGAATTGCTCCTTACTACTCTCTCTGGAACGAACCCCACTGAGGAAGTTCCATTTCATTTCTAAGTTGAGGAAAAACGCATTCTAATGAGCGAGATGATATATGAGCCCTGTAAGGCTGATTTACTGATAGTTCCTGGGTTTTGAGCTCATTCTGAAATAAATATATTTCTTGTTATCAATGACATGTGATTTACATGGAAAGTTTAAGTTCCATTCTTTCAAAGAGGTGATAATAGGAGGACAGAAACACAGCATTGGAGGAAAAAAAACAGATATTACAGCACTTTTACTTCAAAGGGGGGAATCTTTGAAGATTTTACTTCAAAAGGGGGAATCTGCTGATCTTTCAGCAGAAACTCTGCAAGCCAGAAGGGAGTGGCAGGACATATTTTAAGTGATGAAAGGGGAAAACCTACAATCAAGATTACTCTATCCAGCAAGGATTTCACTCAGATTTGATGGAGGAATTAAAACCTTTAAAGATAAACAAAAGTTAAGAGAATTCAGCACCACAATTCCAGCTTTACAACAAATGCTGAAGGAAATTCTCTAGGCAGGAAACACAAGAGAAGGAAAAGACCTACAATAACAAACCCAAAATAATTAAGAAAATGGTAATAGGAACATACATATCGATAATTACCTTAAATGTAAATGGATTAAATGCTCCAACCAAAAGACACAGACTCACTGAATGTATACAAAAAGAAAACCCATATATATGCTGTCTACAAGAGACCCACTTCAGACCTAGGGACACATACAGGCTGAAAATGAGGGGATGGAACGAGACATTCCATGCAAAAGGAAATCAAAAGAAAACTGGAGTAGCAATTCTCATATCAGACAAAACAGACTTTAAAATAAAGACTATTACGCGAGAGAAAGGACACTACATGTGATCAAGGGATCATCCAAGAAAAAGATAAAACAATTGTAAATATTTATGCACCCAACATAGGACCACCTCAATACATAAGGCAAATGCTAATAGCTATAAAAGGGAAAATTGACAGTAACACAATCAAGGTAGGGGACATTAACACCCCACTTTCACCAATGGACAGATCCTCCAAAATGAAAATAAATAAGGAAACACAAGCTTTAAATGATACATTAAACAAGATGGACTTAATTGATATTTATAGGCCATTCCATCCAAAAAGAACAGAATACACTTTCTTCTCAAGTGCTCATGGAACATTCTCCAGGATAGATCATATCTTGGGTCACAAATCAAGCCTTGGTAAATTTAAGAAAATTGAAATCGTATCAAGTATCTTTTCCGACCACAACGCCATGAGACTAGATATCAATTACAGGAAAAAATCTGTAAGAAATACAAACACATGGAGCTAAACAACACACTACTTAATAACCAAGAGATCACTGAAGAAATCAAAGAGGAAATCAAAAAATTCCTAGAAACAAATGACAATGAAACACAACGACCCAGAACCTATGGGATGCAGCAAAAGCAGTTCTAAGAGGGAAGTTTATAGCAATACAATACTACCTCAAGAAACAAGAAACATCTCAAATAAACAACCTAACCTTACACCTAAAGCAATTAGAGAAAGAAGAACAAAAAAGCCCCAAAGTTAGCAGAAGGAAAGAAATCATCAAGATCACATCAGAAATAAATGGAAAAGAAATGAAGGAAACAATAGAAAAGATCAATAAAACTAAAAGCTGGTTCTTTGAGAAGATAAACAAAATTGATAAACCATTAGCCAGACTCATCAAGAAAAAAAGGAGAAGAATCAAATGAATAGAATTCGAAATGGAAAAGGGGAAGTAACAACTGACACTGCAGAAATACAAAAGATCATGAGAGATTACTACAAGCAACTATAGGCCAATAAAATGGACAACCTGGAAGAAATGGACAAAACCTTAGAAAAGCACAATTTTCCAAGACTGAACAAGGAAGAAATAGAAAATATAAACTGACCAATCACAAACACTGAAATTGAAACTGTGATTAAAAATCTTCCAACAAACAAAAGCCCAGGACCACATGGATTCACAGGTGAATTCTTTCAAACATTTAGAGAAGAGCTAACACCTATCCTTCTCAAACTCTTCCAAACTATAGCAGAGGGAGGAACACTCCCAAAATCATTCTACAAGGCCAACACTACCCTGATACCAAAACCAGACAATGAGGTCACAAAAAAAGAAAACGACACACCAATATCACTGATGAACATAGATGCAAATATCCTCAACAAAATACTAGTAAACTGAATCCAACAGCACATTAAAAGGATCATACACCATGATCAAATGTGGTTTATCCCAGGAATTCAAGGATTCATCAATATACGCAAATAAATCAATGTGATACACCATATTAGCAAATTGAAGGAGAAAAAACATTTGATTATCTCAATAGATACACAGAAAGCTATCGACAAAATTCAGCACCCATTTATGATAAAAACTCTCCAGAAAGTAGGCATAGAGGGAACTTACCTCAACATGATAAAGGCCATATATGACAAACCCACAGCCAACATCGTCCTCAATGTTGAAAAACTGAAACCATTTCCACTAAGATCAGGAACAAGAGAAGGCTGCCCACTTTCAACACTATTATTCAACATAGTTTTGGAAGTTTTAGCCATAGCAATCAGAGAAGAAAAAGAAATAAAAGAAATCCAAATTGGAAAAGAAGAAGTAAAGCTGTCACTGTTTGCAGATGACATGATACTATACATAGAGAATCCTAAAGATGCTACCAGAAAACTACTAGAGCTAATCAGTGAATTTGGTAAAGTAGCAGGATACACAATTAATGCAAAGGAATCTCTTGCATTCCTATACACTAATGATGAAATATCTGAAGGTGAAACTTAGAAAACACTCCCATTTACCACTGCAACAAAAAGAATAAAATACCTAGGAATAAACCTACCTAAGGACACCAAAGACCTGCATGCAACAAATTATAAGACACTGATGAAAGAAATTAAAGATGATACAAACACATGGAGAGATATACCATGTTCTTGGATTGGAAGAATCAACAGTGTGACAATGAGTCTACTACCCAAAGCAATCTACAGATTCAATGCAATCCCTATCAAACTACCACTGGCATTTTTCACAGAACTAGAACAAAAAATGTCACAATTTTTATGGAAACACAAAAGACCCCAAATAACCAAAGCAATCTTGAGAAAGAAAAACGGAGCTGGAGGAATCAGGCTCCCGGACTTCAGACAATAGTACAAAGCTAGTAATCAAGACAGTATGGTACTGGCACAAAATCAGAAATAAAGATCAATGGAACAGGATAGAAAGCCCAGAGATAAACCCACGCACATATGGTTACCTTATCTTTGATAAAGGAGGCAAGAATATACAACGGAGAAAAGACAGCCTCTTTAATAAGTGGTCCTGGGAAAACTGGACAGCTACATTAAAAAGAATGAAATTATAACACTCCCTAACACCATACACAAAAACAAACTCAAAATGGTTTAAAGATCTAAATGTAAGGCCGGACACTTTCAAACTCTTAGAGGAAAACATAGGTAGAACATTCTATGATCTAAATCAGAGCAAGATCCTTTTTGACCCACCTCCTAGAGAAATGGAAATAAAAACAAAAATAAACAAATGGGACCTAATGAAATTTAAAAGCTTTTGCACAGCAAAGGAAACCATAAACAAGACGAAAAGACAACCCTTAGAATGGGAGAAAATATTTGCAAATGAAGCAACTGACAAAGGATTAATCACCAAAATTTATAAGCAGCTCATGCAGCTCAGTATCAAAAAAACAAACAACCCAATCCAAAAATGGGCAGAAGACCTAAACAGACATTTCTCCAAAGAAGATATACAGATTGCCACCAAACACATGAAAGAATGCTCAACATCATTAATCATTAGAGAAATGGAAATCAAAACTGCCATACGATATCATCTCACACCGGTCAGAATGGCCATCACCAAAATATCTACAAACAATAAATGCTGAAGAGGGTGTGGAGCAAAGGAAACCCTCATACAGTGCTGGTGGGAATGTAAATTGATACAGCCACTATGGAGAACTGTATGGAGGTTCCTTAAAAAACTAAAAATAGAACTATCATAGGACCCAGCAATTCCACTACTGGGCATATACCCTAAGAACACCATAATTCAAAAATACTCATGTACCACAATGTTCATTGTAACACTATTTACAATAGCCAGGACATGGAAGCAACCTAAGTGTCCATCAACAGATGAATGGATAAAGAAGATGTGGCACACATATACAATGGAATATTGCTCAGCCATAAAAAGAAACGAAATTGAGTTACTTTTAGTGAGGTAGATGGACCTAGAGTCTGTTATACAGAATGAAGTAAGTCAGAAAGAGAAAAATAAATACCATATGCTAACACATATATATGGAATCTAAAAAAAAAAAAAAAAAGTTCATGAAGAACCTGGGGCAAGACAGGAATAAAGACTCAGACCTACTAGCAAATGAACTTGAGGACACGGGGAGGAGGAAGGGTAAGCTGGGACAAAGTGAGAGAGTGGTAGTGTATATATGGACATATATACACTACCAAATGGAAAATATATAGCTAGTGGGAAGCAGTCGCTTAGCACAGGGAGATCAGCTCAGTGCTTTGTGACCAGCTGTGAGGGTGGGAGAGAGGGAGACACAAGAGGGAAGAGATATGGGAATATATGTATATGTCTAACTGATTCACTTTGTTATAAAGCAGAAACTAACAGAACAATGTAACGCAATTATAGTCCAATAAAGATGTTAAAAAAAAAATGTAGTACTTCATCACCATATTTGTGTCCCTTTCCCCAAAACTATAAAATGAATCATTTAAAAAAATTTTTATTGTATAGTATAAGCAGTTAAAATAGAAGCTTTGAAATTTCAACTTATAAAGAAAAATTAAATATGCTTGCTATTATCTCATTTCTATAAACATAATTTATCCAAAAGTATGGAGAAATGTTTTTATTTCTATTTCATCTCTGATCTGCCATTAGACCGATGTGGCTCCTAGTGGCATCTGACTGCTTCACAAGCTAAGTTTTAATTAATTCAATTTGATAAAGGTTTACTTAGTCTCTAGATGTTTAAGTTCTGTGCTAGACCAGAACACCCCTCTTCCCCAAAAAAAAGATGAAAACTAGGCCTGTGAAGAGCAAACTTATTAAGTTAAATTATAAACCTCTTTGCACTTCTAGACATGCAGCAGTTATATAATGACTGAGAATATAATTAATTATTTTCCATAATATGAGATTAATCAAAGGATAAAGATTTCAAAGGGCATGGCTAACAATGGATAGAATTATATGTTCATATTTAGAGTAAGGAGCTTGGTTAAACATACAGTTTAAAATTGACTGAGCTACAATGAAGATTTTTCATAATGAATTTCACCCTGTCTTGGAAATACCTAAATTAAAGATGAAAACTAACTATTGCTTTATATAGGCAATACCCTGGGGGACCAGCCAGATTGTTCTTTACAATTTAACGTCTTTGATTTTGTACAGTCTAACTCCATATGTTTCTGACAGTGGGGTTTCCACAATGTCCTTTGCAAAAGGCAATCTTGGCACAACTGATCTTACTTTCAGGAAATCTTTGAAGATATTCTGAATAATTTCCTCATTCTCTTAATCATATACCCATGACAATTCGCAATTTAGAGCCACGCAGTAAATAAATAATGGTAATAACAAAGACCACCATGTTCTTTTTTTAATAGTCAGTGACTAAAACGTTATTAACAGGTGAACCCACCATAAGCACCATTGCCTCTATCTGTCATCAGAGAGTTAAGAGAGAAATTCACTCCTATAAATTACATTCATTCCATTTAATTAAGATTTGTTTGTCTTAAAGAAACAAGTAACTCACTTAGCAGTGTTCTGGATTGTCCTCAGTTCAGAACTAATTACACAGTTTAAACTGTGGCAACTAAATTATTTAGATCAGGGTTAGAAAACCACAGTCCATGAACAATATCCACCCTGACATACATGTTTTGTATGGCCTCCCAGTGTTTCTTTTTTTATAGTTAATTGACATCATTGAAAATTGGGAGACTATGAATAAAATCTGACTTAATGACTTCTTTCCAAAAAATGGAAACAAAAAAGAAAAGAAAAAGAGGAAAAAGTAGGAGAGGGTAAGGGGAGAATTGAGAGAAGAGAAGAGGAAAGAGAGCAAAGGATCAGAGAGGAGAAGAGAAGACAGAAGGGGAGAGGAGAGGACAGCAGAGATGAGAAGACAGTAGGGGAGAAAAATAGTACCACCTCTGGGCCAACGTTGCCTCTTTGTAACCATAGGCTCCTGAGTAGCGAATATTCTCTTAAGAAGGCATCTCTACTCCTTAAGTTTGCTATAATCCTCTATTTTCTCTATTCTTTAACATTTTACTTTTTTAAAAACCTACTCTAGTGCCTGTTGTCTTTACTTTGTGGCCCTTAAATTAGATTTCAAGCTCTTTAAGGCAAACCCAGTGCCTAACATGGTGTTACATTCACAATACGAGTTATTTGGGCTGATATGAATTGTGTACAGAGTGGAAGTCTTATCATATCACATTGATTTCCATATCAATTTCCATTAGATATAGTACTTAATGTCTTTTTATTCATTTTTCTTTCATTTCCCATTGTCAGTATCAAATAGCATCTTTATTTTGCACCCATGCTCCTAGCCTCATCTCCACCTACCAATGATTGTAGTTGTCTCCTTTCAAGGATGCCATATCCTCTGAAGTCCCTTCCTGATGCCAGTAGCTGTCAGTCTCCCAAACCAGAATATGGTTCATCCTAAATGAGAAATAGAAAAGAAATAATGTCATCATAAAGTAACTCTGGATGAAAATCTGCTGTTCTCCGTCATTACTTAAGGCAGACAAGTTTTACCCCAAAAGTTGCATTATGAAATCTTTATTAAAGACTTGTGAACCAACACTTATCTATCACTCTGCTAAGTAAGACTTAGTCTCATCCAAATTAATCAGTTCTAAGCAATTTGAGGCCTTAAAATATAATTAGACTCTTCTCTCATTACTTTATTTTAAACTTACAACCTTCAACCATGTTTAGAACTTATGTTGTAATCCTCATTAAACTTAAAATAAAAATAAAATGTCCTAGCTTCTCATATCCAAATAGTATTATAAATCAAAATATTGTGTATTATAAATCAAAACACTATGAATGTGTTACTGTCGATTTCCCCTTTTATGGCTGTTAGTATTTGCCTTATGTATTGAGGTGCTCCTATGTTGGGTGCATAAATATTTACAATTGTTATATCTTCTTCTTGGATTGATCCCTTGATCATTATGTAGTGCCCTTCTTTGTCTCTTCTAATAGTCTTTATTTTAAAGTCTATTTTGTCTGATATGAGAATTGCTACTCCAGCTTTCTTTTGGTTTCCATTTGCATGAAATATCTTTTTCCATCCCCTAACTTTCAGTCTGTATCTCTAGGTCTGAAGTGGGTCTCTTGTAGACAGCAAATATATGGGTCTTGTTTTTGTATCTATTCAGCCAATCTGTGTCTTTTGGAGGAAGCATTTAGTCCACTTACATTTAAGGTAATTATCGATATGTATGTTCCTATTCCCATTTTCTTAATTGTTTTGGGTTCGTTATTGTAGGTCTTTTCCTTCTCTTGTGTTTCTTGCCTAGAGAAGATCCTTTAGCAGTTGTTGTAAAGCTGGTTTGGTGGTGCTGAACTCTCTCAGCTTTTGCTTGTCTGTAAAGGTTTTAATTTCTCCATCAAATCTGAATGAGATCCTTACTGGGTAGAGCAACCTTGGTTGCAGGTTATTCTCCTTCATCACTTTAAATATGTCCTGCCACTCCGTCTGGCTTGCAGAGTTTCTGCTGAAAGATCAGCTGTTAACCTTATGGGGATTCCCTTGCGTGTTATTTGTTTTTCCCTTGCTGCTTTTAATGTTTTCTTTGGATTTAATTTTTGACAGTTTGATTAATATGTGTCCTGGCGTATTTCTCCTTGGATTTATCCTGTATGGGACTCTCTGTGCTTCCTGGACTTGATTAACTATTTTCTTTTCCCATATTAGGGAAGTTTTCATCTATAATCTCTTCAAATATTTTCTCAGTCCCTTTCTTTTTCTCCTCTTCTTCTGGAATCCTTACAATTCGAATGTTGGTGTGTTTAATGTTGTCCCAGTGGTCTCTGAGACTGTCCTCAGTTCTTTTCATTCTTTTTTCTTTATTCTGCTCTGCAGTAGTTATTTCCACTATTTTATCTTCCAGGTCACTTATCCGTTCTTCTGCCTCAGTTATTCTGCTATTGATCCCATCTAGAGTATTTTTCATTTCATTTATTGTGTTGTTCATCGTTGTTTGTTTCATCTTTAGTTCTTCTAGGTCCTTGTTAAATGTTTCTTGCATTTTGTCTATTCTATTTCCAAGATTTTGGATCATCTTTACTATCATTATTCTGAATTCTTTTTCAGGTACACTGCCTATTTCCTCGTCATTTGTTAGGTCTGGTGGGTTTTTATCGTTCTCCTTCATCTGCTATGTGTTTTTCTGTCTTCTCATTTTGCTTATCTTACTGTGTTTGGGGTCTCCTTTTTGCAGGCTGCAGGTTTGTAGTTCCCATTGTTTTTGGTGTCTGTCCCCAGTGGCTAAGGTTGGTTCAGTGGGTTGTGTAGGCTTCCTGGTGGAGGGGACTAGTGCCTGTGTTCTGGTGGATGAGGCTGGATCTTGTCCTTCTGGTGGGCAGGTCCACATCTGGTGGTGTGTTTTAGAGTGTCTGTGGACTTATTATGATTTTAGGCTGCCTCTCTGCTAATGGGTGGGGTTGTGTTCCTGTCTAGCTAGTTGTTTGGCATAGGATGTCCAGCACTGTAGCTTGCTGGTCGTTGAGTGAAGCTGGGTGCTGGTGTTGAGATGGAGATCTCTGGGAGATTTTCGCCATTTGATATTATGTGGAGCTGGGAGGTCTCTTGTGGACCAGTGTCCTGAAGTTGGCTCTCCCACCTCAGAGGCACAGCACTGACTCCTAGCTGCAGCAAAAAGAGCCTTTCATCCACACAGCTCAGAATAAAAGGGAGAAAAAGTAGAAAGAAAGCATTAGTAGAAGAAGAAAGAAAGAAGGGAGGAGGGAGGTCAGGAGGGAGGGAGGAAGGAAGGAAGGAAAAAAAGAAAGAAGATAAAGTAAAATAAAGTAATATAAAATATAATAAAGTTATTAAAATAAAAAAACTACTAAGAAAAAAAACGGACGGATAGAACTCTAGGACAAATGGCGGAAGCAAAGCTATATAGACAAAATCTCACACAGAAGCATACACATTCACAAAAAGAGGAAAAGGGGAAAAATTCATAAATCTTGCTCTCAAAATCCACCTCCTCAATTTGGGATGATTCGTTGTCTATTCATGTATTCCACAGATGCAGGGTACATCAAGTTGCTTGTGGAGCTTTAATCCGCTGCTCCTGAGGCTTCTGGGAGTGATTTCCCTTTCTGTTCTTCGTTCTCACAGCTCCCAGGGGCTCAGCTTTGGATTTGGCCCCGCCTCTGCATGTAGGTCGCCAGAGGGCGTCTGTTCTTCGCTCAGACAGGACGGGGTTAAAGGAGCCGCTGATTCGGAGGCTCTGGCTCACTCAGGCCGTGGGGAGGGAGTACGGAGTGCGGGGCGGGCCTGTGCCGGCAGAGGCCGGCGTGACGTTGCACCAGCCTGAGGCGCGCCGTGCGTTCGCCCGGGGTAGTTGTTCCTGGATCCCGGGACCCTGGCAGTGGCGGGCTGCACAGGCTCCCCGGAAGGGGTGTGTGGATAGTGACCTGTGCTCACATACAGGCTTCTTGGTGGCGGCGGCAGCAGCCTTAGCGGCTCACGCCCATCTCTGGGGTCCGCGCTTTTAGCCGTGGCTCGCGCCCGTCTCTGGAGCTCCTTTAAGCAGCGCTCTTAATCCCCTCTCCTCGCGCACCAGGAAACAAAAACGGAAGAAAAAGTCTCTTGCCTCTTCGGCAGTTCCAGACTTTTCCCTGGACTCCCTGCCGGCTAGCCGTGGCGCACTAACCCCTTTAGGCTGTGTTTACACCGCCAGCCCCAGTCCTCTCCCTGCGCTCCAACCGAAACCGAAACCCGAGCCTCAGCTCCCAGCCCCGCCCGCCCCGGCGGGTGAGCAGACAAGCCTCTCGGGCTGGTGAGTGCTGGTCGGCACCGATCCTCTGTGCGGGAATCTCTCCTCTTTGCCCTCCGCACCCCTGTTGCTGTGCTCTCCCCCGTGGCTCCGAAGCTTCCCCCCTCCGCTACCCACAGTCTCCGCCCGCGAAGGGGCTTCCTAGTGTGGGGAAACCTTGCCTCCTTCACAGCTCCCTCCCACTGGTGCAGGCCCCGTCCCTATTCTTTTGTCTCTGTTTATTCTTTTTTCTTTTGCCCTACCCAGGTACGTGGGGGGGTTTCTTGCCTTTTGGGAGGTCTGAGGTCTTCTAACAGCGTTCAGTAGGTGTTCTGTAGGAGTTGTTCCACGTGTAGATGCATTTCTGGTGTATCTGTGGGGAGGAAGGTGATCTCCGCGTCTTACTCTTCCGCCATCTTCCCGGAAGCCTCGACATTCAATTTCTTAAAGTGCATTCGTCCTTTCACTGCTAAGCTTTTATCTTAATTGGATGAACGTCAAGATTTATGTGCATTTTCTTTTAAAGCACCTTCTTATTTTTCATATATCTTTTTATCTTAACATGTTACTTTTTGCCGTGATCTCTTCTTAAAATGTATTTTAAAGATAAGTATAAAAGAGAATTAAGCTAGGAGCTATTAGACATTTTAGAACCAATATTATTTTCATGCCTGTCATTTATTTCTTGTCTAGTGTTTCTCTTTGCTTAATATCACTGTAAAAGCCCTACTTAATCTGTATAATTCCCATGGCTACAATTGTTGCTTTTAGTTTTACTTTTGAAAAATCATTTTTTTCCTTGAAAGTTTTAACTCATAAAATATCATGTAGTTTCTAACCTCTAGTTTCCTTTCTAAGCACTGGCTTGATTGGTTTGGAAGCCCATTTTAGCCATGTGTGTATATATATATATATATATATATATATATATATATATATATATATATATATATAATTTTTTTTTTCTCCTTTACCTTGCCTTTCCAGAACACACATACTGCTGTTTGTCTCATTGATTCAGTTTAAGAGTATTGGATGTTGTCATTAATTTTTTATTCTATTTAGCAAGCTAGAGTTATTTCTGGTTGAGGGAGTAAATGCATTATATAATTATAGTTGATCAAATGTTTTATAATAAAATTGTAAGAAATGCTTAATGAATATAAACTCAACCACCACCCCCACCCCACCCCCATTAGATTGACACTAGTAACATTTCTACCACACATCATTTTCCATTCTGGCAAACAGTAAAAGGACTTAGAATGACTCTGGGTCACCCTAATATATAGAGTAAGATAACATAGAAGGAAAGAGTAGGGGCTACATATTTTCTACTAAGCTATATGATTTACTTTTTTAAAGTAATAATTACATCAAAATTTGTTCTCTAAACCTGAGAAATTTATCAGCTTACTATATAATCTTAACAAACCATTTCTTTATTGTAAACTTTATTTACAATAGACACATTGTTGACAGCTTTGAAACTAAAATTTGGAACAAGTCTAACAAGTCTTACAAATAGAATTGTATTTACAGAGAGATTAAGACAAGATCATTGAAATCGGGGTTGCATCTTAAATCCCAGAATGGAACGGCCCCCACCATAGAGAAAGCTCGCCAAGTAGAGTAGATGAATGTCTCTGGCAGCATGGATGGGCCCAGCTGGCTTGGCTCTTCCTTTCATGCTGATGTGAGCAGGTACCTCTTCTATGCTACTTTAATTTTTTAAAGGATAATGGGGAACAAACATCACACTGTTTCCACCCCCCCCAAAAAAATGGAACTTCAGACTCTTTATTTTCAAGCTTGGCTAGATACTCCCATACTTGCTTCACGTAACATATACAATACCTCACATCATACTGTATTTGTCAGCTCACAATTAACGCTATTCACTTGAAAGATAAGAAATATGAACACAGGCATATCTCGGAGATATTTTGAGTTTGGTTCCAGACTAATGCAAATAAAGCAGATATCACAATACAGTGAGTGACACAAATTTTTTGATTTCCTAGTGCATGTAAAAGTTATGTTTACATTATACAATAGTTTACTGAATATGCAATCACATTATATTTAAAAAACAATGTACATACCCTAAATAAAAATACTTTATTGCTAAAAAAATGTTAACCATCATCAGAGTCTTCAAAGATGATTTATCAAAAATCTCCATAACAAATATAATAATAATGAAAAAGTTTGAGATATGATCAGAGCTACCAAAATTTGACACAGGGACACAAAGTGCACGAATGCTGCTGGAAAAAATGGCACCAATAGACTTGCTTGATGCAGGGTTGCTAAAAACCTTCAGTTTGTAAAAACCACAGCATCTGTGAAGTGCAGTAAAGTGAAGCAGAATAAAACAAGGTATGTCTATACTCTGTTTCCAAACTCTTTAACCAGTTATTTGCATAAGTTTATTTTTTAAACTATCCACTATTGTGGAAGAGGGCCAATGATAAAACAAATACTTAAAATTTTCAGATGCTTCATCATATTTTGAGGGGTTTTTTTGGGAAACAAGTTTAGAGAATAATATATAAATATCCTTGTGCTTACTACATGAAATAGGCAAATATTAACAATTTCTTATATTTGTCTTATATCTTTAAATAAATGAAATAAAATTTACCAATAAAGTTGAAGCCCATTTACTTTATTACTTCATCTCACCTCCACACCAGAGAAAAGTATATCATAAATTGATGTCTATTCTTTAGTGCATATTTTAACAAAAAGAAGAAGGAGGGGAAGGAGGAGGAACAAAAGGAAGATTTTTAAAGTATTGACTTTTTATTTTTGTTAAACATTCACTCTGAAGCATGGACTCTTCTAAGTGTTTCTAAGTGCTTTTCACATGTTAACCCATTTAATATTGAAACAAATGATTTTATAGATGAGAAAATTAAGGTACAGAGAGTTTAACTAAATTGCACAAGGTCACACAGATTATAAATTCTACAAACAGAATATAAACCTAGCCATTGTACAGCATACACAGGCATATGTATGTTTTAATTATGTTTAATATCATTAAATTATGCTCAGTATCATTTTAGTATCATTTTCTATGTTTTAATACTTGTTTTTAATTCCATGTTTTATTTTTGAGGTGCATTCTTTTTTGGTTTTGTTTTGTCAAAACAAGCAAATTGTTGTAAATATTTATAAGAAATTCTTCTTATATATATCTAATAACAGAATTTCTGGATCTAGTGAATACGTATTTCTGTTTTCAGCAAAGATTATTAAATTGTTTTCCACTATGGTTTTATTTACAGGTCCATCAAATTTCAGAATTTTCTATTTATTCCAGATACTTTCTAGCACTTTATGCTGTCAGACTTATTTCCTTTCCATTCAGATATGTGTGAAATAGTAATTTAAAAAATTTATTTTCCTTGTTGTGAGAGAGATGGAATATTTTGGTTTTTTTCAGAAATTTTCCTAGTTCTCTATTTTTCTCAATTATGTTTAGAGTTATTGGTCTCTTCATTAATATGTAAAACCTGCAATAAATTCTGGATGCAAACCCTTTGTCTATTGCAAATATATTTTCCCAGTTTGTCACAAGTTTTTTAAATCAGTTTTCTATGTTTCTCATATATTTACTATTTTAATATTAATCTATTAGTCTTGCTTTTATAATTTGTACCTTTTTAAAACCGTTCTCCTCCCACAGGTGATAGAACTACTTTTCTATATTTCAGTAATTTCAGTGTTCTGTGAATTTTGTGTGTGTAGTATGAGATATATCTAATTTTATCAGTTTTCATATTTAAAAAAACCCAAGGGTTTCATTACCATTTAATGAATATCTTATCCTTTTCTTGCTGACTTATAATGCTAACTTGGAGTCAGTGGCTCATGGGGAACAAATGGGAAAGCTATTTTGTGACTAATCTGAACTGCTTGTTACAGCTCTATATAGCATGTTCCAAGAGAGAGTTATTTTAAAAGTAGAAATGAAAGAAAATAAAGTCCAAAAATCTGGGAACTTCAGTGTAGAAAAGCAGTTGTGGAAGATTATATTGGGTTGGCCAAAAACATCGTTCGGGTTTTTCTGTAAGATGTTACAGAAAAACCAGAATGACCTTTATGGCCAACCCAATGTTTTCCAAATATGTCACCAACGATACCTCCCACCTCATATGCTCTTCTGCAGTTTGACTTTGCCACTCCCCATAAAGATGTGGAGATAGTTTCTCCCCCTTCTTGAATCTAGATGAGCCTTCAGACTGTTTTGACCAAGAAAATAAGGCACAAGTGACCTGTGCCATTTTCTGGCTCAGGTTTTAAATAACTCAGCAGCTTTCTCTGTCTTTTGGTAACAACTGTAAGAAGGGCAATTGCCCTGAGACCACCATGTCATCAGAAGCCTGATCCACTTAAGGAAACTTGGAGGCTCATTTGCCACGTGGGAAACAGTGAAAGGATGGAGCACCAAGGTACCAGTTATGTAAGTGAAGAAACTACCTGAGAAGCAAATTTCCTGGCCCTAGACACCTCTACTGACATTATGTGTATCAGAGACAAAATCACCAGCTCAGCCCTTCAGGAATTCCATAGAATTTCCATAGAATTCCATAGATTTCCATAGAATCCTGAGCAAAATAAAATCACGGTCTTAAGGCATTACACTTTGGCATATTTTGTTATACAGGAGTACATAACCTAAGCAGTGCACTACTTGTAGACCTCAAACCATAAGAAATAAGATGGATAAAAAAGCTTAGATCCATCAAGTCACTTACAGGATATTAGCAACTATCTCTACTGCAAAGATCAGCTGAGAATAATTCCTTCTAATCAAGCCCACCCAGATTCTCTAGGCTAATCTTATTTACTTAAAGGAAATTTACTATAGATGTGAATCAATCGGCATAATCCCTTCATAGCAATACCTAGATTAATGTTTGAATTGAATAACTGGGCAAATTGACACATAACACTGACCATCAATCATATCACATAAATCTCTCATTTCAGATGACCTCAAGATACTCATTAAATGTGTTGTAGAAGGGCAAATATGGATCAGTTAGCAAAGAAATAAGGCAGACAGAGGGTTATGTCTAGTAAAGAATTTTGAGTATGGCTACTGACACACCAAAGAGATCAAGGACCTGCTAAGTTTTTGTTGAGGGAAAAAACGTAGGCTTGGTCCAATAACACTTTGTCTGTAACGTGTGGTTGTAAAATAACTCTTAGCACACTCATTTGCCAGGCAGGAATTTTTCCACAAACAAGGAGAAAGGTTATACTTCAAAAGTCCCCATCATAAATTCCCAAGGAGAATAATGGATGAAAAACTTTCCAGATGGTAGAACAAACAGCATGGGTGACTATGAACAAGGAAGATTTACCTAAACTGCAGCAAAAAGGAACTTCCTCATTCCAGGTGTTGGTCTTCAAAATGCCTACCCTTGAGGAATGCTTCATTGCTATAAACCATTATCTTTCTTATTATTCCAAGACCCTAAATGGACATTATTTTTTCTACATCTTTGTTTAGTGGATGTGCATGTAAGGAATGAGAAGATAATTGGTATTTTAGTTGACAGACTGCAGCCTATGAGCCATATTCAAAACTGATGGAGAAGACTGCAAATCACCTGGAGATTTTGGTTGCTTCTCTCAGGGATGGATGCATTGGTTCTATGGGCGAAAATAACAATGTGCATGGATATTTTGTTGACCAATCAGGAGAACTATAGCAGAGATTACAAATCATTCACCAAAATGTGTGGCACTCCCCCTCCTTATTCCATAATACAAAGTTCATTCTTGGATGTGGCTGTGTAGTCATGGAACAAATATTCTCAATTGCTTATATCTAACTGAGATTGTGTGAGTAGTCATCACCAATGTAAGTAATATGAATAGGTGATGTCATATCCAAGCCACAATAGTTAAGATGTGAATTTACCTATCTCATTGTCTCATTTGCCTTTCCCTCTGATGCAAGGGCACCCATGGCAGTAGAGATAGTGTGGCCAGGCACTAGAGATAGTGTGGCCATAAGAAAGAAAATGCCTGGGCTCCTTTATCAACTCCTATTCTTACAGCAAAAATACCAACCAACGAAGAAATCAGCATTGAACTGTCGTATGAGCAAGGAAAAACAAACAAACAAACATGTTAATCCATGGAAAGTTTTGGATTTATTGGTTATAGAAGTCAGTTTACCCAGAAAATGCAACCAAAATGCCAGTACGATGATAAATAATAAATAGCTGAGATATCACTATCCTTTAGCGGTAATGCTGCTAAAACCTCCATTTAGTGAACATTCACTTCCAAAGATTCTGCTATAATAAATATTTTGGTCAACCTCCAGCTTATATGTCTCTTCTGGATGCCAGACCAATATGTTCAATTCCCTACTGGATATTTCCTTTTAGATGATCCACAAATTCAATACATTTAAAATTGAAGGAATTATATGCCACCACTCTATTGTCATTTCTATCATACTTGTTCTCTCTCTCTCTCTTTCTCACACACACACACACACACACCCCACACACACACATCTCTATCTCTTCTCTAGTTCCATCACTTTACGTTTATCTTATCTTTTAAAATGGCCCCAGCTCCACATCAATCCTTAAGTAAGAATTTTGGGAAGAATTGTTGATTGTTTGTCTCACTCTACTAATCCAATTGCTTTCCAAATCTAGTAAATGCTACCAAGTAAATCTTTCTTTAAAATGTCCTTCTATACATTTTTGCTGCCTTAAAAATTGTAGCAGTGTCATATCTGTAGGAGTAGCAGTTCTTGCTATTTATTTGTCTCAAGTTTTGTCTAATCACTTTGTGTAGATTATCACATTTAATTCACACATTAATCTTGTAAAATAGGTTCTGAATTATCTTCACTTTATAGAATGTCATTCATCTAGTACATGGTACAGTCACGATTCTAACTGCAAGCATCCAACACCAGAACCTTTATTCTCAGACACTTCAGGCTGTATGTTTTCTCACCCCAATTTCTTTTTTTTTCTTTTTTTGGCCACCCCGCACAGCATGCAGAGTCTTAGTTCCCCAGCCAGGCATCAAATCTGCCCAGGCAGTGGCAGCATGGAGTCCCAGCCACGGGACCACCAGGGAAGTTCCTCTCACCTCAGTTTCTGTAGTAGCTCTTTAACTGCTTTCTTCCTCCTGCACTGACATCCTCCAAACTTTTGTACATATTGAAGTCAAGTCTAAATCATATTATTCTACTTCCTAAAATCCCACAATGCTTTCACATTTCTTAATGTATAAAATTTATCATCTTTTCTGGGTCAATGGGGTCCATCATGCTCTGGGTCTTCTCAATTCAACCTCTTATCTTGCCATATTTTCCTTCATATTTTCTGCTCCAGTGACAATGAACTACTTGAGTTACCCTCTTCGACAGGAGTGTCTTTCTTAATCCTATAGCATCAATATAGTTGGACCACACTAAACTACTAGAGCAAAGAGATCTAAAAAGATAGTGTCATGGCTCAAACACAATAATAGCTTTTCTTTTTCATGCAATAATCCAGGATAGTACAGGGAGATGGAAGGATGGAGCTATTCTCTGCACAGTTATTGCAAGTCCAAAGCTGATGATGGCTTTGCCATTGACACGTAGCTTCCAAGGTTGCTGACAGCATCACCATTCCAGTCCATGGGACATAGAAGGTTGTGGAAGAGTTTCATGGACAATACCTGGAAGTAGCATGCATGACTTCTGCTCATTCTCCTTTGGCTGGAGCTTAATCATATGATGTCATGTCTCTGTCTGAAGGGCTGAAGTCTATAGTCCTTGACTAGGCAACTGTACACCAGATGCAACTACTTTGCCATGGAAGAAAATAAATGTAGATAAGGTGAACAGATTTGTCACATATGGTTAACTCTTATTTGTCCTTAAGAACTCATATCATATGCCATCTACCCCGAAACATCTTTCCAGACCCCATTAATTGTGGTGCAGCATCCCTCTCATAGCCTACTGCCTACTGATATATCATCCTCCCAATTATATAGTGAGTTTCTTGATGGGAAAGACCTATTATTGATCTCAATATTCTCAACACATAACAGTTGTTAACCACATAATAATGTAGTTCTCTGGAATATAAATTGGATTGAATTGAATTAAATTAAAATGAAATAATATGGAATATACCAAGATTGAAAAAAAGAGAAAAGAAAAAGACTGAAAACTGTGAGAGGTCGGTGTTACAGAAGCCAAGTGAAGGAACGGCTGTGTCAAATACTTCAGAAAAACTAATTATGCTTGAAAAAAGATTTGTTAGTTTCAGCTGTTGAACAGAGGTAAACACATAGAGGTAGTGAAGAAAAGGTGAGATAAAAAGTGACACTAGGTGACCAAAAAAGTCGAAGGAGGATTTTGTTTTGTTTTGAAGATAGGAAGTCATGAATTTCCCAAAGGGTATCATAGGATATGGAAAATAAACAGCTTGCTCTATAATTGTTCTCGAGTGTCTAGACTTGAGTTCAATTATTTTATACTAAGCACAAATAGCATATGCCCTCAGGCATTCAAGGTTAATGATGTCCAATTTTTGTTTTTTTCAATTGTCAAAGAAGTATACTTTCTAAAATAGCTGAGCAGGTATATAATTAAACAAGCATAGTTTATTACTGGAATCAGGGTATTTTGAGAGACTAGAGTTTTCAAATGTGTTCCGATTCTCAAAAGTTTATTTCCCCAAAAGTTGTATTTCTTTTTGCATTCCTAAGCTAATTGTGAATATATTTCAAAAAGAAAATTTAATTTTTTATCTTTGTTAGAAATTCAATGTATATATCTCTTTGTTAGCATCAGTGCACTATAAACCATATGAGTAATATTTGCCTCTGCTCCAACAAAGTTGTCTGCTCATGTGTCCAAAATAAACACATTATACTTTTTTATAGCTCTTTTGTAACTCAAAAATGAATACCCTCTGCAATACTCTGCATGTACTTTCTTCTTTCCCTCTCATTCTGGCCTCCCAAGCTCCCAGGAGTGTACAAGTAAATCCTGCTGAGTAAGATAAGGTCATCAGAAGATTACAAGATTTTGACAAAGTAGAATACCCAGCTCTGGAGTATCTCCCTTCTTACTGTCTAGGTATCACTATATTGAAGAACAGAAACTTCCAGAAGGAGTGAAGAGATTCTTTGAATAGCAGATACTTTGGAGTAAAGAAGACCTTGGAATAGTCCAACACTGCAGATTTTTTTTTTCTTTCTCCAGTGTTCTTTGAACCTGGTTATGCACTCCCTCAGCCAGGGTTAAGATCCTATAAGATCCTGGGTTATGTATTCCCTCAGCCTGAGTTAATATCCATAGAAACTTGCATTAATCATGAAATATCGCATAATACATTTTACTGGAATTCTCCATGGGACCCCTTTGACCCAATTTATGTCAGGTGTCTACCCCATGACAGTAAATACATACGGCTGCCTGGGTGGGATTAGAATTCTTAGGAAAAGGTTATCATGGACTAGGGAGGTGTTTACTATAGGGACAGAGTTTTAGTCAGGATTGAAGAACACATATTAGGATTGTGATCTTCACAGATTTTGCTTTCTTTAAGATATGACATCTCAGAGTTATATGAATTGAGGATGGTAAGAGAACACGACACAGCTTGAGAAATGAATTGGGAATACCCTAGAACAGAACCCCCAAGGTGAAAAGTTGTGCTTTCTGTCAACCTAAAAAATGACTCTCTCCCTTTTTTTTTAATGCAGCAAATCTTACTGAAATGAATAGATGTCACTTCAATAAAGCCCCAAACCCAGTTTCTAATTAGCTGTCTATGTTTCAGAGAGATGAGTAAAAGAATTTCATGAATAATAATTAGCAAGAGATAAAATTAAGCTATGAGTTTTTAATTATGAAAAGAGATTTTTCCCATTATTTGTTTACAAAGATGTTGTAGGTTTATAATTATACTTCAAAGTTTTATTACAATCTTTCTTCAAAGTAAATGGCCTCAAACATACCAAGTCAAGTAGTTTTCATTTTTAACAGCTTTACTGAAATATAAATCACATACCATAAAACTCGCCTTTATAGGGTCACAATTTACTGGGTTTTAGTATATTTTAGTATATTTTAGTATATTCACAAAGTTGTGCAAGCCTCACCACTATGTATTTTTAGAACATTTTCATCACCCCCAAAAGAAACTTTGTAACCATTAGCAGTGGTTTCCCTTTTATCATTCTCACATACCTGGACCCAGTTCTAGGCAGCTACTAATGTACTTTATGTCTCTATAGATTTGCCTATTCTGGACATTTCATATAAATGGAATCATACCATATGTGGTCATTTGTGACTGGTTTCTTTCTTGAAAACCTAATGTTTTCAAGGTTCACTTAAGTTGTAACATATGCTAATACTTTATTTTTGTTGCTAAGGAATTTCCCATTGTATGGATATACCACATTCTGTTTACACACTCATTAGTTGATGGATATTTGGCTGTCTCCACTTTTTGGCTATTATGAATAATATTGTTATGAACATTTGTGCGTAAGCTTTTGTGTGGACATAACTTTTTTTTTTTCTTTCTTTTTTTTTGCGGTACACGGGCCTCTCACTGTTGTGGCCTCTCCCATTGTGGTGCACAGGCTCTGGACGCGCAGGCTCTGCGGCCATGGCCCTTCAGGAACTGCCAAACTCTTTTCCTAAGCAGCTGCACCATTTGCATTCCTACCAGAGACGTATGAGGGTTCCAGTTTCTCCACATCCTCACTAATACTGTTATTGTACATCTTTTCTTTATTATTATAATCATACTAGTGAGCATGAAGTGAGTTTTATTGTGGTTTTGATTTGCATTTCTCTGATGACTAATTATTTTGAGCAACATTTTTATGTGTTTGCCATTTGTATCTTGGAGAAATGTCTGTTCAGATCCTTTGCCCATTTTTAAACTGGGTTATTTGACTTTGTATTGTTGAGTTATATGAATTCTTTATGTATTCTAGATACAAGTTCCTTAAAAGATATGTTTTGAAAACATTTCCTCCCACTTCGTGAGTTTTTCTCTCTTGATAGTGCCCTGCCCTTTGAAACACAAAAGATTTTAATTTCACAGAAATCCAGTTTTCTATTTTTATTTTGGTTACTTTTACTTTTGATAACATGTCTAAGAAACCATTGCCTAAACTAAGGTCACAAAGATTTATACCTCTTTTCTTCTGAGAGTTTCATAATTTTAGCTTTTACATTTAAGTCTATGATCAATTTAGAGTTAATTTTTGTATATGGTGTGAGATAAGGCTCCAACTTTAATTCTTTGCATGTGAGTATTCAGTTGTCCTGAGACCATTCATTGAAAGAATATTTATCTCTTAGCTGAGATATTTGTGGAAAGAATTTTAAAAATTGACAGAGTTGATAATTAGAGAAACTATTGTTAGAATTCATAGGAAAAGAAAGAAATATCTGGATAAATGTTATTGGACTCTTGTCTGGTAGTCCTCTGGATGCCTAGGTTACTACTCTCCTAAAACAATCAGTCTCACTAATTTTCCTCTGAAATTATTTATGAATTTCATCAGAAACACTATTTGCTTCCAAGAAGGTGGTTATCAGATGCCTCACTAAAATAGTTTACTTTTCAGTTCAAGTTTTAAACATTTTTTAAATAGGTCCTAGCAAAAGGGAGATACCAGAGTTCCAAGAAATCTACATGTTTTTCTAATAAAAGTTCTGATAAAATTTTCTTTTTGCTACAGGAAGATATAGAACTTAATAAATTAATGTAACACTTACACTTAGTCCGGTTTCAAATGCTAAAGGAAAATTTATTATAGCAAACAAGGGTGAATCCTTTTCCAAAAAACTACAAGAAATATTTTCAGTCATTCAAATGATCACTGGCAAAGTTATCAAGGTCCATCTTCCACTTTTTTTGGTAGTCCAGATAGGTTAGAATCCTGGGATGGCTTAAAGGAACAGACATCAAGCATTTGAAAAATCTGAGAGATTTGTTGTTTTTCTTATTGTTGTTTTGTTTATTATTGTTGCTGTCGTTGTGTATTTTTTCTGAATCAATTGTCACAGTCCAATATAGACTCCATAAACCTGAGTTCACAAGGATTGCATAAACCAAAATATTATAATGTTTAAACAATTCTGTATTTTCTAAATCAGAGAGACTGATGTTTAACAGACCAATGATGTAAATAACAGGAATATTCTAAATCCATTTACTAGATAAAAAAGGAAAACAGAGAAGCCATTATGCAAATGATGTCCATGCAAAGGCTAGCCAATCTGCCTAGAGGTTATAATATATAAAATGGTGGAAAGGGGAAAACCAAAATGGATTTGGCTCATTTGATTTCAAGTTAATGTTTGTTTTCTGAACAGATATTAATTAATCATCCTCTTAGTCACCTGTTTGGTATATTTGTACTTCTGATCATTATTCCCATATTTTTAGGCAAAGAATTTTCACTTATTGAAAGAATATAAGTTTCAGGAATGATGAGATGTTTTAAGTTTTGTTTGCAGCTATATTCCACTGTTCTTATTCTAGAACAGTGTCTGGCACATAGGAGATACACAATAGGAATTTTTACTGAACTTTGAACGAGTCTATTCTACTTAGAAATAATGGGGTCAATTTCCCTGCTACACCTTGGGAAATGGCAGGGAGAGAAGAAAAGAGTTTGCAACAAGTTTATGAATGTTTTGTGTATGGAAATCTATGTGATATGCCTTTGTACATTTACAACCTAAAACCTTCCAAGAACAAATACAAAATTATTAAACATAAAAGGTAATAAATATTGTTGATGGAATTGCTTCCAGCAGTCCATTCCCAAAGATGACATATTACAGGATTTTGAGTGCCTTCACTTGTGTACACTCAAAAAATCCAATTCAATGGATAGTTCCTTCATTCCATGTCTTCCTCAAAGGTCTCCAAGAGAGAATAAAACCATTCAAGCAATAGTAGTTTTAGAACAAGTTTTGCTCACTATTTTATAGTCTAGAAAACCAACTAACCCTTCTCCAGAGAAGGAGTCTACTGTAAGAGCCCCACTGCATTTAGGAAATAGATGTTAGTTTGATTATGATTATTCCCCATTAGGAAATAAAGCTTGACTTTATTTTACCTCAGTCACAGAACAGTTCTTGCAAAGCAAAATGATTTAAAATCTTTATTTACTGAATGAATAGCAATGTTAGTAGAGTAAACCTCGCCATAAGAGAACGGGTAGGGGAATTGAGCCATGAAATTTCATTACACACAATTCAAGGGTCACTTTCATTTGACTTCAAGATATCCATTCTGTATCCTTATTTAATTATAGGCCTACATAAATTTTGTGGCAGTTCGGTGTAGGTGAAAGATTTCTGATGCTAACGCGTCAATACCTGGGTCCAAAACCTAGGTCTCTCACTTATTAGCTGGATGATTTTGGAAGTTTAGTATCTTATTTGTAAAACTTAAACAACAACAACAGCAACAAAAACCTTCTCCATCTACCTCTCAGGTTTATTTTAAAAGTCTAATGGGATGAGATCTCTGTTAAAACAGAGACTTTTAGGTTTAGCAATTTGCATGACACTGGAATAAAAGTCTGAATAAGGTGTGGACTTGCCCTCACACTACTTTGCCAATAGAGGAAAAAGCCCCATAAATAGGAAAAGTTCTGTAAAAAAGGACAGTCCTCAGCAAGACAATATAGAAACACAATTCCATAGGAGCCTAGAACTGCTCTAAATTTTCTCTTCAACCCCCTTACTCAACAGTTTCTTGAGATGAAATTTCTGAAGTCCTTTTTAACTCTGAGAATGGACAAGTCTATTTTTGAAAGATATTTTCTTTTTAATCCTGTCTAGAGTGAGTAGCATCAGTTTCAAAGGCATGGCATATCCCTTGAATTGAAGAGAAAATTGAAGATGGAAATATATATGTATATATTATTTTTGGTTGTTATTCTCATTATAAATGGAAAGCAGTTTCACCTGAATCATTTGAATTTTGGAAGTCATGAAAAAGCTATAGCTTATGACTATTCCAAAAGCAACTGAGAGCTTTTATTAAGCCTAAATCACTAATTTCTATGATGCTTTCTTTATTTCTTATCACTCTGTGACCTTAGGCAAGTTATTTAGATTTTCTAAATCTCAGTTATTCCAAATGTGAATTGGAGATAATAATAACAACTGCCTCATAAGGCAGTTGAGAGGGTGCCATTTGAATACTGAACACAGAAGCATATTACAAAGAATCAATACATTTTAGCCCTTATTATTATTATCACAGAGGTTATAAGGGCAACTTCATAAACGACCTTCCCAGTCATTTATGCTGTGCTCTGAAATTCCAAACCAGTTCCACAAATAGTCAGCTTCCTCTGGCTTTCTTCCAATGGACCAGCAAAGGTGCTGTGGTAGCATTACCTTGGCCAGGCAAAGGACCTGAAGGGGAAAGACATCTTCATTGTGAAAAGATGAAGCTGTTGTTCGAGTTTCCAAGGAAAGCATGTTGAACTAAATAGAAGGAAACACTCTTCAGTGAAGTTCGGTGGGAGATATGAAGTGGGGAATAAGTGATAGCTGAGGGAAGATTCAAAGAGATCTACAGAGCTGAGATTAAAAACTCAGGTTTATTTACTTACTGTTATTTTAACAAGAAGAGTAATCAGTTTCTCAGCAATTCTCCTGGCTTTATTTATTTTATGTTGGCTTCTTCCTGAGACTGGCTTCATTAATTGCAAAATATTTTCCAACAGCTATAACAGAATACAGCTACAGATTTTGCCATTTACACTAATGTGGCAGGAATGTAGCCTTCTGTACCATCAAATAAAAGTTCTGAATTTCAATTCGATTGGACCAACATGGGCCAATAACTGTGACCAGAGCACATACTACATAGTCATTGATTTCGGCTTGGGTTATTGTTTACCCTTCAACCCATGATTGTGCCAACCGGGATTGTGATTGTGTTGATTTGCCCACATCAATCAGTATGCACCCATGGAGCTAGAGGTGGGGCTAGCACCCACCCATATTATATGACTGCCACACAGAAAAAGAGAAATACTCTAAGAGATGTGAATTTCCCAAGAACAAATCTGCAGTTTGCTAAAAAGAGGTAACGAGGAGGAAATGACTGCTTAGCGAGACAACTGACTAATGATACCCCAGACTCAAACAAAAAGTCACTTTTAGTTCAGTTGGTAAATACAATCTCTTTTATTGAAAAATGGGCAAAAATGGAGAGATAACAGCTACTATGTATTGCCAGGTACTCTCTACCTGCAATGTTCAAAATATCTTCTGTAAGCCTTGAAACACATTCGGTACAAAAGCAAAGTTTTAATTTCCTCATTTGACAGATCTCAGAATGATGACTCAGGGAATTTGAGAGACTTGCTCCATGGGCACAAATCTAGCACGTTACAGAACAAGAATTCAAGGCCAGTTGTGTTTGACTCCAAAGCTTTTTCTCTCTTTCCACCACCTCCTCCTGATCTTGAAAACCCAGCAGTAACAAAGATTTCCAGAGCAGAACGTAACATATTTAAGACTCTGCTGGAGGCAGGGATGAAAATCAAGTTGTCATTTAGGATGTAATAAACTTCCATAAAATAAATACAAGTATAAATTAACATGAACGTTTTGGAGGGGAGCATCATAGTATGCACCAAAACTTAAATTACATACACTTTTTTTTTTTTTTTTTGCAGTACGCGGGCCTCTCACTGTTGTGGCCTCTCCTGTTGCGGAGGACAGGCTCCGGACGCGCAGGCTCAGCGGCCACGGCTCACGGGCCCAGCCGCTCCGCGGCATGTGGGATCTTCCCGAACCGGGTCACGAACCCATGTCCCCTGCATCGGCAGGCGGACTCTCAACCACGCGCCACCAGGGAAGCCCTAATTACATATACTTTTTGATCTATCAGTTTAACTGTTAGAGGGTACAATTTTAAGTTTGAAAAGATATGGGTACAAGGATATTAATTGCAGTAGTTGGTGGGATAAGATAGGAAATAACCAAAATCATAAGTGTTAGAGGACGGTGGGAGAGAGATGCAGTATTAAAGACAATGGTGAGGAAGGACCTTCCCAGGAAGGAGAGATTTGAAACTTAGAGAAGTAAGGAAGAGCATTCCAGAACATGGAACGATTTAGAGCAGAATACTTGGAAGGGAATACACTTAGCAAATTTAAGAAATGGCAGGGAGGCCAACACGGCTAGAACAGTATGAACCAGAGTGAAAGTCGGAGATGAAGGCAGAGGTAAGCTCAACGGAAGACCATGTAAGGCATTACAGGCCTTGAAGACACATTTACTCATACACACTGGTGTACCCTGGCCTCTTTCAACATGTGCTGCACACTTAGATTGTGTGTGTATCTATATACTGGATTGTGAGAACAACCCGTCTAAGGATTGAGGAGCTGAAATAGGGGAGAGTGAGTTCAGGAGGCTGAGGAAGTGACAATTTTGAGAAGATGATGAGTTAATTAATTTTATTTATGTCCTTCATTGATGAAGGACAAATGATGGCATAATTTGAGAGAGACAGAGAGCAAGAATGCGGATTCTCCTTCCTGGCTATAGGAGTAGAAGGCTATATCGATTAGAGGGAGGTTGGAGGAAAACTGGTATCTAGTAGCTCAGTTCATATGATGTGATGAGATTGAGGTGATGTTTGAGAAAAATTCTGAAGAAACATAATTACTTGTCACAAAAAAACAAGGATACAAAAACCACTTTGAAAAGGAGCATAGGAAATGTGATTCTCCAAATAATTTGGAGACTCAATAAAAAATAGATTTTTTTCTTTTTGAGATTTTCTTTTTTAAACATGGATTAATTACTCCCCTAAATTATCCCAAGAAAAATTAAGTATTATACTTAATTAGGCTCTTTCTACATAAAATCAATGTGCTTATTTTAACATCACTTTAAATTACAGAAATTCCACTGAAATGCATAAGAATAAATTGCTAACAGTGTATATGAATTCTATTTTCTATTTTTATTGCAATATATTTAGCAACTTGGGAAAAGTTGGTTCTTAATCACTTTAGGTAATTGTGTCTGTCCTGATTACATCATCAAATAATTTATTATAGAGAGAATCAAGTGGCTATTGATCACAGCTCTATGAATTTCCTAATTAATTTTAAGATTTTAAAATCTAAGTCTTAGTTATGTTTTGGATTTGTTGTCCTATTCTTTTTGCCTTTTATTATATACCACTCCAATTGCAGCCAAGGTAGTCCTGGAGAATGGCCCAGGGATAAAATGGAAAAACAGAACTGAGTAAGATTAGGACAACATACAACAAAAGAGGACCCGAGAGAAGATGAGGATGGCAGATGGAAGGAAATTCAGGAGACCTTACAAGGGAAATGGAAAGGGAAGATTTTAAGGCTGCCAGATATTTTAGCCACATCAGAGTCAGGTAAACAAGTAATGTGAGACAAGAATACACAGTTCACATAGTATGATAATCATACTAAGTGAAGTAAGTCAGAAAGAGAAAGACAAATACCATATGATACCACTTATATGTGGCATCTAAAATATGACACAAATGAACTTATCTACAAAACAGAAACAGACACAGACATAGAGAACAGACTTGTGGTTGCCGAGGGGTGGGGGAGGGATGGATTGGGAGTTTGGGATTAGCAGGTGCAAACTATTATATATAGAGTGGATAAACAACAAGGTCCTACTGTATAGCACAGGGAACAATATTGCATATCCTCTGATAAACAATAATGGAAAAGAATGTATATATGTATAACTGAATGACTTTGTTGTACAGTTGAAATTAACACAACATTGTAAATCAACTATACTTCAGTAAAATAAATTTTAATTCAGCTTCTACCTGTAAAAAAAAAGTGTATTTTTTGTTTGAATAGATACAACTACCTTATCACTTGAAAAATAAATTTAAAAGTGCTTCCTTCCCAGACATATTAATTTGATACAATTTCTAATTAACCACTGAAGTGGATAATCAAAAAAATCTGCAGCAGTTTGGGGGACGATTGTCTTTAATTTAACTTCATAAAAAGAAATTAATATATGTACACGTAGTTATTTCCCCAATAGAATTATTTTCTTGACATATATGATCAAGAATGAGACACAGCTACAAACATCAGGAGAAGCAGAATTTAAAATATGACAATCTTGCAGATAGGTGATGTAATTCTTTTATAATTATTGCCAATTGGCTGTGGTGACATTCTATTCCTGCATCTAGTTTCTCCTCTTAGCTCACTCTCCATTTCTCCTCAGTCTCCTTGCTCATTCCAACTCTTCAACTTGACTTGACATTTTTTTTGTGTCCTGGAACTTATCCTTGCAACTCCTCTCTTTTCTAACTTCATGGACTTTCTAGGTAAATTATCAGTTTCAAGGCCCTAAATACTGTATAAATGCTGATTTCTCCTTTAATCAATTCTCCTATTTAAACTTCAGGTTCATATTTATATTTATTTGTATTATAGTTATATTTATTTATATCAGACCCATCAAACCTGAGCTTTTGAATTTCTCTCAGAGCCTTCTTGATCCCCAATATTCTTCATCCTCAGTAATGACAACTTCATCATTTCATTTTCTCACGTCAAAAACATGAGCCAAGGACTTTCCTGGTGGCACAGTGGTTAGGAATCTGCCTGCCAATGCAGGGGACACAGGTTCGAGTCCTGGTCCAAGAAGACCCCACATGCCGCAGAGCAACTGAGCCCGTGTGCCACAACTGCTGAGCCTGTGCTCTGAAGCCCACGAGCCACAACTACTGAGCCCGCATGCCACAACTACTGAAACCCGTGCTCCTGGAGCCCATGCTCTGCAACAAGAGAAGCAACGGCAATGAGAAGCCTGTGCACTGCAACGAAGAGGAGCCCCCGCTCGCCACAACTAGAGAAAGCCCACGCACAGCAGCGAAGACCCAACACAGCCAAAAATAAATAAATAAATAAATTTATTAAAAAAATCAAAGAGCCATTCTTGACTTCTCTCTTTCCCACATATCATAAAACAATGTTGGGTCCTTCAAAAGAGATTCAGAATTGGTATTTATCACCATCTTTTATGCTACTATCCTGGTCCTTGCCTCATTCATCCCTCACCAGGTCTTCTGCTCTTACTCTTGACCTTTTAAGTCTATTTTCAAATGTGCAGTGAAAGTGATGGATCCCTTTAACACATAAATGCAATTGTGTCTCTCTTCTGCTTTTAACTCTCCAGTGGGATCTCATCTTACACAGAATTAAATACGTAATTTTTGCAATGAACTACAAGTTTCTCAAAAGATCCTTCACCTTCTTATGTCTCTTCCCTCAAGCACTACCACCATTGTACATACAATTCTTCCCCAGACCCACACTGGATACTTGAATAAACCATGTACGCTTCATGCATACTCTTGTGGTTCGTTCTTCTTAGAACACTCTTCCCCCAGATTTCTGCTTGGCTAGTGTCTTCACCTTCTTCAAGTTACCTTCTCCATGCAGCTTTACATACTCTGAATTTAAAGTTACAACTCTTCCCCCAACATTTCCTTTTCCACTTCCCTGCTTTTTTTTCTCTCTGTAGCACTCATTATCATCTGAAATACCATGCAGCTGGCAAAGGTCATTAGACTTTGTACAATTAACACTTTGTTTTCAGTTCAATTTTCTAACTTTAGATTTCATATATGCTACATATAGAAGATGAATTTTAATTTAAATGAGATTAAATATACATTCCACATTTCTCTTTTCCAAGATTTATAAACATTAGAAAATTTATAAGACTAGGCCACTATATTAGTTTGTCAAGATTCTCATAAATGTACCACATACTATGTGGCTTAAACAACAGAAATTTATTTTCTCATAGTTCTATAGACCAGAAGTCCAAGACCAAGGTGTAAGCAGGTTTGATTTTTTCTGAAAGAAGGATCTGTTCCAGGCTTCTCTCCTTGGCTTTTAGGTGGCCATCCTCCCCCTATGTTTTTATACCATCTCTCTTTCTATGTCTATATCCAAACTTCCTCTTCTTATAAAGACACTAATCATATTAGATTAGAACCCATACCACTTACCTCATCTTAACTTGATAACCTCTGTTAAGATCTTATCTCAAAGATGGTCACATTCTGCATTGCTGGGAATTAGAACTTCAACATAAAAATTTGGGCAGAGTTGAGGGTGAGGAGATACAATTCAGCCCACAACATTCATCAAGTTATATTCAGTATCATGAATCTGAAATTTAACTGACTCTGAATTAAACTACAGATACTGTGAATTAGTTTCTGCCGGTGGGAGGTTAAGGAGAAAACATGAAAGAGTGAATTAATAAACAAAATACGTTAGATTTGGACATTCACTCACCATTCAGGTCCTGGGAGATTTTTCATATCCACTGCTAGCCTGATCCACTGAGTAGAATATTGTTAAAACAAAAGCTTTTGCATACCTCTCCAAAGGATGTCTAACTTGTAACTTAAACCTAGACCTTAGACCTAGAATCATAGAGTTGATTGTTATGCATTGAAAGTTAGAGCCATCCAAGTTGTACCACTTGTATTTAAGCTCTCAGCCTTGCTATTTTGTAAAATAAATTAGCTTCAAATGCTGAATTGAAAATGTTGTCTTGATTATTCATCTCTTGGGCCTTAGGCTTTTTGATTTTCCCTGACCACTGAAGTCTGAATAAATGCCTGAAAGCATGCACACCCACAAAAAAATTGCTGTCATATTTGTTTATCAACTGATTTTTTTTAAAGGCCACTTAGGAGACTTCAACCTGGTGCACACAGAAAATAGGTTATTGTTGGGTTTTGTTGGGTTTTGAATCCTCAAATCTCAGCTACAATATTTATCTTAGAAATGAGTTTAGTTCAAATGGTTAATTTTTATAAAAATTCAAGATGAAGAAATGGGCATTTTAAACATTCTGTGTTTGCCAACACTTGCTTATCTGGAAATTAGAAAACTACATTACAAATAAATTATAATCATTTCTAAGCCTGCCTGCTGGGGAATCTGTGTCAGGATAGAATTCAGTTTATGACAGGTTTCTAATATCAAGTTCATGGTGAATGATCCTGGAGCTAATTTGTCCACTCTTTTGCTTCTAACATTTCTCTAATCCTCTGGCTACCAGTTCAGGTACAGAATTCAGGTACAGAATCTGGGGAATTATTCATTCTGACTCCTGAAAAATTTGATAGGAATGGCTGATCCCCTCAATATCTTAGAACTCACAGAAATATCCTTCTAGAAGTTTATGAAAAATGGGCAGATGATTGTTGAAAACCCCCTCAGGGGTCAACACTAGGCATTCCAAAGAAGTTTAGCAGTACTGTCCACTGACCAAGAGCAGGGTGGTTATAGAAACAATTAATAATAGGTACAAAGTGAACACTGGTCAGTCAGGACTGGGCACCTAGCAATCAGTCACAAATGGCTCTAGTCATAAAAAGACAAAATAACCCTTCTGGTGCATATTAACTACTGGGTTTGTTTATAATTCTAGCAGAAATGGTTTCAAATATTCATCCTGCTGTGTGACTTTTAGAAATTCTTTGAACTGTTGTTTTGTTGTCTTTCTGTGTCCTATATCCTGGAAATAATACTACCTACTTCCTGAAATTGTTGTAGGATTAAAATATAAATAGGTAGTTAAACAAGGTAATATCTCTCAAGCTCTCAACACTTAAGCATGCATAAGTGCACATATATGTTTGCAAATATGTACATTAGAAGTTTCCCAAATGCTTTCTCATTTGATTTGGAGTTTGTTATTTCAAAAAGAATATTTAGGGTGACTAAGTATAAAAGAGAATAGATAATTCTAAATGATGTGAAGATATTAATTGTTTTCTTCTTTGAATTATTTTCCCAGATCATGCTTAATTGCTTAAGAAGAGCCAGGCGTTATGAGATATCACAAGAAATAAAAATGAAAACCAGAGTTTCATTATTATGACTTAGTGTTTGGCTGACTTAGGGAATACGTATTTTGAAAGCTTTATTTGATAGCGATGATGATAAAAATAACAATATTAGTACTATTAATAACAACCAACTATGTAGTTATTACAATGTTCCAGACATTGTTTTAAGTGATTTCCATACATTAACTGAATTAGTCCTGACTGTGGGGTAGTTATTATCATTGTTCCCATTTTAAAGATAGGAAACCAAGGAACAAAAATCAAGGCATTGAGACAAAGATCATATCTCTCGTAAATGATAAGAGATGGGTCTTGAACCCAAGTAGTCGTCTGATTACAGTCTATGAGCTTGACAACTTCATTTTTCCCTTATGTGTTCCCATGTGCCAGAAACTTTGGCAAGTTCTTTCATTTATCATATAACATTAACACTTAGATGGGATTCCTATCCCAATTATGTGGGATAAGACTCAAAGATGTTTAATGATTTGAAAGTCAAGCTCCTAAGAAGTGACAGATACATCATTTTCACTTAGGACTCCAAATCCCATGTTCTATGCAACAGGTGTCAGTACTGTATTGAACATTTTTAGCTGTCATTGTTTAATTAATTTTAGGTTGGGAAAGGTATTCCATTTTCTTTACTCAAGTTAATTTGTCTGGCTCAGGCTGTAAATGTAATCTGAAAGCAGGTCTGGTAGGTATAACATCTGAAGCAAACAGCAGAATAAACTGTGATTGTAGTGGTAGGTTCTGATTTACAGTCACTGAAATCAAATTGCACTATTTCAGAGACTGCAGTTTTCACTTGTGAGGCATCTGATTACTCCTCTAAAACATCTCAAATAATGGCTAATAAAAGATATTGATAATTGAGAACTCCAAATGGAAGGTATAAATTGTCAAACATGGTAGGGAAAAAAATCCACTGAGTCCACAGTTTTCTACTTTCAAGGTAAAATGTGTTCCCCCCATAAAGAGAAATGAACATGAGGATGTCACTGTAAAGGGCTGTGATTGATTTCCTGGGTGACTAGTAGTAATCAGTCTCTTCCTTCTGAATCACACCTCATATGTCACAACTCAAAGAGCCTTAATGCCGGCTAATGTCTGCACCCAGGAAGAACAAGTAATGAATTCATGGAATGCCTTTCTTTCTATACTTCATTTAAGAAAGCTAATTGTTTAGGGAACAGACTCTCCCTGGCTCATTGGTTTAATAATACAGGAAACTCTTGAAATTCCACAAATCTTGCATTTCACGGTAGGAAGCCAAACTCAGCCTAGATGAACAATTCTCTCTTAAACCATACTTGTGATAAAAGCAGACAGCCTTACTTATTAAAATGTAAATAGATAATGAATGAATTTACTAACTATGCTTTCCTGCTGGGGCATTTAGCCTTTGGGTAGCTTTTAGCTCTAAAATATAAATAAAGTACATCCTCATTAATCTGAAACAAAAGATCACAAATTAAAACATTTTGTTCACCAAAATTGATCTTTTAGCTCAACAGATCCCCACCGCAAGAATGTCTCCAGATCACTCATGAGAAATGTCATCGGTATCTTATTATTTTACTATTTTTTGCATTAATTAACATGGATTCCACGTAGCCTTACAATAATATCATACTCATGCATTTGCTTTCTGTAATGCAAATTCAGAATAGGAGAGAAAGTTTTGAAGTTGTAGGTAACCAGAATTGCTTATAATCCTAGGTATATCCAGGGAAATATGTTTCATTTGTAAATGTCATCAGTTATGTGTTTTCAGAAATAAAATAGTTTGAGAACCACTGATTTAATTGGTTAATATTTTAAGTTTAAGTTAAAGAAAGTATCAATCCTAATAGTCAAAATTATACATAAGGGGGCTTCTCTGGTGGCGCAGTGGTTGAGAGTCCGCCTGCCGATGCAGGGGACACGGGTTGGGGACACGGGTTCGTGCCCCGGTCCGGGAAGATCGCACATGCCGCGGAGCGGCTGGGCCCGTGAGCCATGGCCGCTGAGCCTGCGCGTCTGGAGCCTGTGCTCCACAACGGGAGAAGCCACAACAGTGAGAGGCCCGCCTACCAAAAAAAAAAAAAAAATTATACATAAGGAGCACAAACTAACAAATACCCAATCCTTGTCCTCTGAGATTTATGTCACAAGGTAAGACTGCTATCGCAGACTAATAAGTAATGTACTCATGTATGACAAAGTAAAAGAATAATAATAATAATAATAGCAGTACTAATAATGTCTATAATACCTGGAGTTTTTGCTATATAACAGATACTATATATATATATCAGATACTACATTTGGTACCTTATATTCCTCCCAACAGTGCATGAAGATGATGTTATTTCCCCATTTTTAGAGGAGAAATATGAGGCTCAGAGAGGTTAAATAACTTACTACTGTAGCCAATAAATAGTGAAGGCAAGATTTAAACCTAGGGATTACTCAAAATCATGTGTGTATGCTTTTCCCATCTGCCATTAAAATATGTCAACACCAACTATGGGTTAGGTTTCTGTCTGATATTTAGTCAAGGTCAAAGATGAGTGAGATTAGAGTAGAGAAATAGGAAAGGACTGAGGAGGATATTGTTAAAATTCTAAGATGGTTCCCAATGACCCTTGTCCTTGTATAATCTCCTCCCCTTGAGTGTGGGTGGGATAGATGAGTATGATGAGATATCTTAATTCACATGGAAAAACTGGAGGGACTCTTTAGATATAATTAAGGGCTCTAATCAGTGGATTTTGAGTTAATCAAAAGGAAATTCTCCTGGATTTTGAAGGTGAGCACTTCAGTAGGAGACTTATGGGCTCTCCTGCTGACCTTGAAAAAGTAAACTGCCAGGTTGTGAGAGGGAGTGTGAAAGGGGCCACATGGCAAAGACCTAAAGGCCACTTCTAACAGCTAACAGTGGTCCCTGACCTAGAGCCATCAAATAACAAAACAAGATGTGTTTCTAATCATTCTGGTTGGAGGAATTCAGAAATCAACACTACATGATGCTCTGATATATATATATATATATATATATATATATATATATATATATATATATATATAAAACTAGAAGGAAATTTGTAAATGGGCATTTGGAGAAATCTAATTAATAAGTGACACTCAATATAATGCCTAAATGCTAAAATTTCCAAATAGCATTGGCAAAAGAAAGGAAAAAGTAAGTTGAATTCTTTAATAAGAAAATAGTGACTTGTATATAAAAAATAACACCTCATTTTGACCAAAAATTTACATCTTAAAAATTTATTTCATGTCTAGGCTGAATGCAAAAAACCACCTTTTGCTTGTCTCATTTGTATTTCTGAAGCTTTACAATCTTTCCTTTTCTGATTTTGGAAAGCTTAATCAAAGTCTCCCGAGCAACATCAGAATTTGAGAGATAGAGATTGTGACATCTGCATTGGCTTTAAATTGTAGAGGGAAATAAGATATCACACCGAAGCTGGGATCATGGAAAATATATGGCAAGCTGAGTAATTAAATGAAGACAGTACATGATGATGATGTTACATCCATAAAGTGAAATACTATATAGCTATTACAAATTTTGCCTTCAAAATATGTAATGACTTCAGAAAACATTAGTAGTGGATTAAATAGAAAAGTAGGGTCTTAGTCTGAGGACTATTCTGTTAAAAGAAATTTCAGACAGAAGACACGAAAAAATAGACCGATGTTTGAATGAATTTTATTATTTTTAGAATCAGAAAAAGAAATCAAGTTGGGGGAAATTGAGCTTCACAGCAAAGCATTAGAATCTGAAGTGACCTAAGTGGTCTATAAAAAGTGAACAAAATGCAACCATTAAACCCCTTCCAGCTTTCAGATGCCCTGATTCTAAGTTCACATAGGAACATATGCAAAGAGAGGAACATTTTTTGACATTTAACCAATGTCTATAGTTCACAATGTATTATAAATGAAATATTACTCATTTCCTTAACTATAAAAAAGCGTAGCCAAACCAGATGATGAGTGCCATGATCTTTTCAAGCTATAATATTCTATAGTTCCATATCCTGTGATTCACTGATACAGAATTCTTACACATTTTCAGATTTGTGTCGTGTTTAGAAATTTCATTTTGTTTAAAAAAATATAAACTGAAAACATGCAGCCTTAGAATCTATTATATCATGAAGAAGCTGGTTGCAAGCAGAGAGACAGTGCAGCATGGCATTGACAAGGCCATGGGCACTGGAGCCAGATTGGCTATGGTTGAATCACGTCACTGACACATATTAGGTGTGTGACTTGAGGCAAGTTACTTAACCTCTCTGTGTTTCAATTTGTTCATCTTGGGTTAAGTGCTGAACTCATAGGGTTGAAGATTAAATTAATTAATAGATGTCACATGTTTAGAACAGTGTCTGGCACATGTTAAATACATATTAGTTTTATTATTTTCTCACCTGCTAAAGTAGGAAGAAAAAAATAAGACAAAAATGGAAAACAACCCAAGGGAATTGGAGCAATGTATTCTGTGTTAGAAAAGGGCTGGGGGGACCTCTAAAATTTCTCAGTCAAAGCAACCTTATTAACTTGCATGATTGCTTCTCCTATAAAACCTGGTATTTTACCTTTAGAGGAAGAATTATGTGGGCATATTGCTAAAGACAGTAAAATAACTGAGATTCTAGCTCAGAAGAAGTAAGATTCTGAATATAACCTGGTTTGCCAATTTAATTTTTACCTTTCCTCCAAGGCCACTCTCAAATGCCATTTTCTCTGTTAAGTTTTTCTGTTCATCAAAAATAGAAATGCTCCTCATCTCATCTGTTAAAGTCCTTCCTTGTGTCAGCACACACATGACACTTTTTAACGAATCTTATTTCATAAAGAAGTATAAATATTGTATATTCTCCAGCAAAATGCATTACATTTATTCAATAAACATTTATATAGTGCTTACTGTGTCCCAAGCTCTGCTCTAAGCACTTTGCAAATATTATCTCATTTAATCCTTGTGGGAGATTCCAAAATATGGCCAGGATTCCTCCCATCTGTGTTTGTACACCTGTTTGTAATGTGACTTTGCCATACCTCCCAAGTGTATTTCTCCATACCCCTTTTTTTTTTTTTTTTTTGCGGTACACGGGCCTCTCACTGTTGTGGCCTCTCCCGTTGCGGAGGACAGGCTCCGGACGCGCAGGCTCAGCGGCCATGGCTCACGGGCCCAGCCGCTCCGCGGCATGTGGGATCTTCCCGGACCGGGGCACGAACCCATGTCCCCTGCATCGGCAGGCGGACTCTCAACCACTGCGCCACCAGGGAAGCCCTCTCCATCCCCTTTTGACAGTAGAATGCATCAGAAGTGACATTTTGTGACTTGAGAGATTATACTGAACGAAGTCATACAGCTTTTGCTCTGGCTTTCTTGCTGCCCTGAGATTGCCAGGTAAAGGGACACTAGCCTCTTTGAGGATAAGCAATCACAGGGACAGACATGCAAGACAATGACTAGTACCACCTACTAGACAATGGGTAAAGTTCTTAGATCAACTATCCCCAGTGAAATCACCAGATGACTGTACCTGCATGAGTGACCAAAGCAAGAGCAGCAGAAGAATCACCCAGCTGATTTTGGTCGCTAAATTTGGGGAGATTTGTTTTGCAGCCAAGGCTAACAGATACACTTCCCATAATATTCATGTGAACTCAATATAATTCCATTTCCATTTTATAAAGGAGGAAGCTGAGATGCTTAAATAAATTGTTCAAGTTTCCAGAGCTAGAACATGGCAAACCTAAGATTCAAACTTAGAATGTGGTCCTAACCATCACACTAAGCTGACTTCCTTAAATTAGTATTCCAGTATATAGCTTCTTCAACTACACAGACATTTATGAAGCATCCTTGCCCTCAGTTAAGCACTACAGTTTCTACTGACATTCTCATTTGCATTATTTTGTTTGAATATCCCAACTATCCTCTGGGGTAGGCAGGCCAAGCGTCAACATTTTCATGCCACAGATTTGACACGGAGACCCCTAGAGGTAAGCATAATGACCAAAGTCATACAAGGAAGAGGGAAGAATATAAAATATGTTCTCTTTTTTACACATATTGCCTAATGCAAAGGAACCAAGTTTTCCTCAAGTTGCACATATTAGAGTGTCTTGTATGGAGTAAGTTCCAATGAACATTTACTGTAATTAAATGCAGTGGAGGTACATCATTTAGCCCTTGCTTAATTTGTTTTCCCTTCTTTTGCAAATGAGGTCATTCATATTTCTTATTTATATTTCTTCATTGCAGATTCTGTATGCCACACAATATGACAAAGAACAGCCCTCATAGCCATCAAGAGTGATGACAATAAAGCAGTGATACCCAGAGAGAAATGAATCTCTCTTATTGCTCTCTCCTACATGTTTCAATTCAGTACCTAGGGACTCCAAGTGACAATCACCTTGAATTGTGACAGCTCGTCAAAGGAGCAGATAGAGCTGGTAAAAAGCATATAGACAGAATGATAGGGCATAGATTCAGGGACAACAGTTTTCTTGCATAAATATATGGCAGAAAAAGGAGGTTATATAATGGCAACCACTCTGTAAAATCATGGATTTGACCTCTATAGAGCAAAGTTACATGTTCTTCATTCTGTTCTTATAAAAAATTTATAGATATATAATATATATTATAGCTGTTATATCTTATGCCTATTTTACTGCCTTTTATGCCTATCTTTTAAGACTATTATATAAAGATATACAAATATACCTTTACTGCTTGAATAGCACATATGGTAGCTATTTTATTTAAGAATGGAAACTTTGGATTACATGTAAACTTCAAATGCTGATAACAGCCCAACCACTTTGATTTATAATTAAATGAATGAATATCACAAATCCTTGGCACATAAACATCAGGACTCCTGACCTATACAGATGCTAATGTCTCACTGAAGTCCTCTGTCCGTCGCCTTAGGAAAATAGGACTTATGGGAGAATCATTAATGCCATCCCCAGGAGGCTGAACTTTAAGAACTAATGCAAACAACCGACCGGAAAGGCAAGAACTGTTTAAGCAGAGAGGATGTACTGAACGGATAATATAAATATAAATGTGCTGTTCTTCTTTCCTCTTCCCTTTCCTCCCACAGCTGCGTCTTTTGGGAAACTGTAGACAAGAGGAGGCTTGTCAATTTAGTGAAGTGAATTCACTGCCAAACTTGAGAAAAAGTAGGAAGCAAATTAATAGTATAACGAGATAATTTAAAATTTGTCTAGTGCAAGAAAACTTCACACTCCAGACAGAATCTGTGCTACTCTGGGTTGAACTTAATTTTAGATGTTGCACATCTAAACCGTATTAATTTTCACTGGAGTTTCTTTTATGCTAAGAAATCCAGAAACCTAAGGGTAGAAGCAGGAGGGGGAGAATAGGAGACAAACAGACAACATATTTTTATAGAAGTTTGAAGCAACATATTTAAGAAAATAGACGATGTGGTTTGCACCTTTTTTATTATTTCTTTCTTGTCTTTTTCTTTTCCTTTCATTCAAAGGGATCATAATTATAAAAATCTTTAAATTCTAAGATCTGGACTTAGAATTGGAATATATTCAATACTGATATAGTGAGTAAAAGTAATGTACATATGATATATCCAAATCTAGGTATGAAATAATCTGGATCTAGAATAGTGCTAATAATTGTCCCAAAGACTGTTCATCTTCTAAATTCCTGCTTTGACAATAGTTTTATTTCTCAAAAAATGCAAGGATTTATTTCAAATTTCAGAGATTTCGCATATTTATGCCTTCTCCCCTATGGTGTTTAACTAATTTAAGAAATCGCACAAAAATTAACATGAAGATTGAAGAATAACATAAGCTTTGTTACTTCAAAATAGGAGACACTGTTTAAGTCTTGACATTGTTAAAGAAATCGTTTGTCTAGATCCAAAGTGGAACTGCTTCTACCTTTCCTTTCCTATACTTCTAAAAATGCCCCTAACCTAGATTCTGAACAAAGTTTAGATCAGGAGGATTTTATGTGCGAGAAGGCTGTTTTCAGAGCAAACTCTGTACCTATATGTAGCCAGTGAAATGCAAGGTTGAGCCTGTTTCACATTCCAAATGCAAGATATGCAACACAAGAAGAGGAAGGAGACAAACCAGCACTGCTTCTTCAAGTAATTATTCACCTTAATGTGTCCCATAGCAACAGTCTGGTGAGACTCCTCTTCCTGCCATGAGCAATGAGTGTGGAGAGTTCAGAAAGGGTTTGCAAATTCTTTAACACTGCTTCCTCTGGGGAGTGGGATGGACATCCCTTAGCAAATGAAGATGAGGCAGGAAAAGCCCCCTTCCTCCTAATGAAGAGAAGCAGGAGTTGCTCCTTTCAACTCAAAATGAACCAATAAGGGGCTTCCCTGGTGGCACAGTGGTTGAGAATCCGCCTGCCAATGCAGGGAACACCAGTTCGAGCCCTGGTCTGGGAAGATCCCACATGCCACGGAGCAACTAGGCCCGTGAGCCACAATTACTGAGCCTGCGCGTCTGGAGCCTGTGCTCCTCAAGAAGAGAGGCCACGATAGTGGGAGGCCTGCATACCGCGATGAAGAGTGGCCCCCGCTTGCTGCAACTAGAGAAAGCCCTCGCACAGAAACGAAGACCCAGCACAGCCATAAATAAATAAATAAATAAATAAAATTAAAAAAAAAAATGAACCGATAAGGCAAATGCCTAAAGTAGATTCATGAAAGACAAGAACTTTACACCCTAGCTCATTACTGCTTTAATAACACAGTTTTGGACAAAGAATAGTAGGGGACTAGATATTCTTTGGCTAAAGGAGGGAAGGAGGAAGAAAGGAGGGAAAGGAAGGAAGAAGGGAGGAAGGGGAAAAGGGGGATAAATCATGAAAAAAACCCTATTATTATAATTTCATAATGGGAAAACAAGATAGAGAGTAGTCAGAGATTTACCCCATCCACTTAAGAATTAAGAAAGACAAATTATTATTTTTTTAAAAAATCAGTAAAATATTTTCAAAGCAAAAATTGCACTGGACAAAGATAAATAAGCAAAGAAGATTTTATTCAAGGCTATTGCAGTAGGGAATAGGGAAGAGGGAAGACAGGCCAGAACTCATTCTGAGCTCAAATCTTATATAAAGGGGTGGAGAGTTTTAAGAGCTGGGTGGGAGAGATTGTAGACTCTGTGTTTAACTGTTGTTACCCAAAGAAAAAGTAAACTTAGGAGGTAATTTTACAACTTGGAGTAAGGCTCCCCCTTAAATTAGTCTCCTATTTTCCCACAAAAACTGGAAAATAGGGGTGTAACTTCCTTGATGATTACATTTTGAGGAGATAATTTCCTGGTCCTTGAGAAAGACATTCTTGAGCTGTAACCTGGTAAGAGGCTTTTTTAAAGATTTAGAGCTCAAAGAGGTAAAGAAAGAATTTACAATTACAAGTGTTCTAAAGTAAATGCTCTAGGAGAAGGGAGGTCAGAAGCCCACTAAGGTATAAAACCTGTCTAAAGTTTACTCAAGCTGAAGGGAATATTAAAGGCCTGTCTTGGTCAATATCATAAATAAGAATTCTAATAAAAACAGATAGAGGACATTTAAAAAATCTGATTAAACAAATGCAAAGCATAAAAAAGGAGTTGGCTGGCAGATAATGTGGCTGTTCAGCGAGCTTTGCTGAAGAGCACAGGTTTACAGAAAACATATGAATGAAAAAATTATGAGATATATAGTTAAGACTGAACATTAAAAGGATAATGTTATAAAATAATGTCTAAGATATGAAAACCAACAATGTGCCAATGATTCATAGAGGCTTAACTTGGCACTAATATTTTTGGCTACCTCCAATTTTAGAATAATGAAAACTCGAGATCTATATATATTTTTTAAATGAGATATTAAAATAAAGTGAGAAGACAGCTATTTGAGTCAAGTATTTTACTGTTAGTAGAAAGAAGACAGGGCCATCCAACCTTGGAATTCTTAACCAAGGAGACTGATTTCAAAATGGGATGTGTTAAAACAAACATCATTAAAAAGAAATTAAGCCTCAGTGAAAAAATTTATAGCAAGAGTACTCAGACATTTAGGATAAATGTAAGTCTCCAGGCCCCAAAGAGACTTTAAAGTACCCAGATCCCCAGAAGACACTTTTCAGCTCAGCTCTTTGACATACTAAGAGGTCTGAATACTCGTGGATGGGATTGCAAAAACTATTCTAGTAATTTTTGAGAAACCATAGAAAACAAGGAATATGCTGAAAGATGTTTTATTTAAAGGGTACAAAAGGGAACACTTTCTTTAAAATTTCATAAGCCAAACACATATTTACTGTATGGTTCATCTGCAACCTTGACATTTATTTTAGTCGACATGTTGAAAGGACTGCTGATTACACATGTATAAAAAGAACCAATTTCTTAGATTTTTTTTTCAGTTTAAGATTTATAATGGTTCCAAATATAAGACAATTTTGAAAGGATAAAGATGAGCTAGAGCTATTGTCTGACCTCTCACAGAAAATACCCTTGTGGAAAATCTTTTCATGTAAATATGAAATATGCATGAAATACATAACATATATTACATAACATATAATTTACCAAGACGTAGATTAGAAAATCTTTTTTGTGTGTTTCAAAAAATATTTAAATGTTTTAATAAAATATTATTGATATCCATTTTTACTTAAAAACTCTGGTTTTACATGTAATTGTAAAATGGGAGAAACCACACCTAAATATTCTCTGTCATCTTCATGTTGCTACTAAATTTTACATAATAAGCAAATCTGAGATAGGATTTACTATCAAAGTTTTATCTAATAATTTAGGATTTCTCTCATAAGCAGTATCTAAGAATATTATATAAGTAAAGATTGAATTCAGAATCCCATTGTTTCTTTCATCTTTTTTTTTCCCCATCCTGGTCATTTCTCACTTTCATTATTAAAATATGTCCTCAAGAAAGATTCTGATACTAGTAACTTACATTTGATTATAAATTTAATTTAATTTCTTGCCTTCTCCAAAGGTAATTGCATTTAAATAGTTAATTCACCCACACTGTACCCTTTAGGTTTTCCCGTCAATCTCTAAAGCATGAAACAAGTTAGATATCACAACATGGATCCTTAAGGCATTAATTTATTTACTATAATGGTTATCAATCCAGTAGGCAATTCAATAGGTCTGCATATCTCAAGAAGTTTCATACAATTTCACTAATCCAGTCCAAGACCATCCCAGAATGATCTTATTCTTTAACTTAAAAAAAAAAATCAATGTAGATTTTCCTGTATTTTCTGTTATATTAATTTATATATATTTTTCACCATAATATTATCGACCTGTGGTTGGAGTCACTGCAAGGGCAGTAGTGGGCAGTTTGGGCTCAGTCAGACCTGCCCTTTTATTTGCTCAATTTATCACTTTGTTCTTGGTGCATCTCACTCTCTTATCACCTAAATGCAAGCATTCTGTTGTCTTCTCCTTTGTAAGCTCCCCTGAGTTTTCATAAGGTTGTGGTGATCTGTGCATGCTCCCCTAAATTCACTGACTTAATGCTTTCCTATTTCTACTAGCTAAACCTCATTACTGTCTTCATCCAGGTCAATAGATTTCTATTCCAATAGACTTTCTGGAATGAATTTACTCATCAGATGGTAAAAGTATTGCAGACAAAAGGAAACAGTAAAGCATGTATGCTCCTGAAATATGCCTTCTCAAATGTCTTTGCAAAGGCTTTGATTTGGTATATTTGGTTGTATATTATTATATAGATATAAAGGAGGAAATCTACGGTGTTTTCACAAATGCATCCCCTTCATTCTCTCTCTGCAATTGCTTTAGGTCTTGTCTCACCATTCGTCACTGGCTCACTGCCTCAGCCCTTTAACTGGCCTCTGCATCTCCAATATGTGCCTCCTAGATTCTAGCCACCATGATGTTGCCTATCAAAAATTCAGAACTGATCATGACACTTTCCTGCTTAAAATATTTTAAAGGCTTTCTGTAACACACAAGTACTTCATGACCTTTACTTTGTCTTCTCAGGCCTCATTATCCCACTCTTTCTGCATTTATCCTATGGTAATTTTTAAAAATCAGATCTACCTTTATTGACATGACTCAGAAGTGTGGTGGGGGGTGGATTGGCAAGGCTCTCCAGGATTGCTGCATGTGTAAGGGATGCCCCACCAGGAGCTGCCAGTGCAGAGGAGTCAACCATGACTATGAAAAGTCAACTAACAACTTTTACTTTCCAGAATACACTCACCATTCTCTTTCAATGCCTCCTTGCCTTTGCCATTGCAGTTCTTCTGCTTAGAATATTTGTCATCTTTCTTCTTCTCCAGGCTGAATTCTTACACGTCTTCACTGGTTATCTCCCTAAGAAAGCCTCCATGTCCCTTTGCCTTTCTGCTGTGCTGTGCTGCTGTAGTAGCCTATAACTCCATAAGAGCACTCCATACAGGATAACAAGTTTTGGTCTGTTTTTATATCTCTTTTACCAAACTATGAGTCCCTTGAACTTAACACACAGAGTCCCTTTAAGTACTGTATACACACAGTTTTTCTCAATGTATTTTAACAAAATTTGTGGGCGGGGGATGATTCTTCTTTATGTGAAATGTTCTTAACATAAAATACTTTGCATTGGTGACCTCAACCAAACGTTTTTAAGTCCCCAGGTCAAATTTCCAAATGCCCATTAAGTGAGTGATGCTATTCTTGGTTAAGAACTATTATTTCATAGCCCTGATATGAGTTATAAAGAAGGCACTCAGAGGGCTTCCCTTGTGGCGTAGTGGTTGAGAGTCTGCCTGCCGATGCAGGGGACACGGGTTCGTGCCCCGGTCCGGGAAGATCCCACATGCCGCGGAGCGGCTGGGCCTGTGAGCCATGGCCACTGAGCCTGCGCGTCCGGAGCCTGTGCTCCGCAACGGGAGAGGCCACAACAGTGAGAGGCCCGCGTACCGCAAAAAAAAAAAAAAAAAAAAGGCACTCAAATATATGTTGAATAAATAAAAGAATGGGTAAATGAATGGATGAATGAATACCTTTGCCTTAAAATGAACAAGAATTTTCTTGTCGTTTCCAACAAATTCTAAATGCTTTAGTTGTTTTCCCTCAAATATCTCCAATTACTCTGAACCAATTCTTCCTTTAGGCAATTTCTAAGTGACAACTTCTTAAATGAAGTTGATGCTATTAACACAGATAATATCTCAATTATTTTAATTTCATAGTCAGATCATTTAGCTCTTTTGATTTTTCTGCTGGTATTGAATCTTAGCCTAATAAACTCACAACTTTCATAAATAGAAATTGTTTTCCTTTCTTATAACAAATACTGTATAACACAGCTATTATTAAATTATGGCCATTCCATGAAGTACAATATATGCCAACATTTGTTTCTAGCTGTGTGATTATGGTTGAAAAATTATTACAAATTCCAACAGATTCATCCCTAAGATTGGTAAGTATACATTGTTTTGGCAGAATAAAGATAATGCATTATAATTTAGGCTTTTGTCAATATTAGAGCTTCAGACCATGTCTTTTAGATTGCACAAAAATATGTAGCTTTTACATGTGTAGAAATAGTAGTTATCTAGTCAGTAGAAAATTTTTTTCTAGCAGTCTCTCACCATAAAAATGAGAAGTTTATGCATTGTCTGTTATAAGAGAGAAAAAGAATTTCTAACCCTGAAAGTTGTGAGTATGCATAGTCTGCCTTCAAACTTAGAAAACCTATCTAAAATTATACATTATGTGGAAAAGAAATAAACACACACACACACACGCACACATATATACTTGCATTGCAAATGCAAACTTTACCTCTCCTTAGTTGCTTTAAAATATCCACTAAAAATACCTGGAAAGTTCCAATAAAGAAACATCCCTAAAAGTCTAGCAAAAGCATTACATAAACAATCAATGTCATTCCCACTCTCCACCTCTGAACTCTATGGGCTTCTACAAGAATATGTTTTCCTCTATAACCACTATGTTAGCTATATTCATTCAATTTTCTCACCTGTTAACTCTGCCGTGACTCAGAATCCCACACCAAATCTGGAAACTCAAAAATGGAAGTGGGTTACAAGAAAGAGCATAAAAATTTAAAGTCAGAAGACTAATATCTGTCATTTGCTAAATGACAGATCTTTGAGCAGGCTACTTAGCTTCTCTCAGTCTGTTCCTTCATCCATAAAACAAAGATAAATGTAACTTTATCTTAGAAATCTAGAAAACGTTAGTCATGTCCAAATAACTAAACTATGCCTAAAATATTACGTTGTCACAGGAAAGTTTGCAAATTTGCTCTTTGTCTTCCAATATTTTAACACTGAGCTGGACAACAGTCTGTAATCAAGATACATTCAGGTTGACTTAGTTATCTCCCTTCTTAGACCTTGACCACCTACCTTCATGTTTCTTCACCATGGGAGGTAAGAAATTTCTATCTTGTTGATATCACAATTTTGGTGGAGGTGGGGGGAGTTTCCATTACATATTCTTCTGAATTTTATTGTACTTGATAGTGAATTTTTTAATTGTAGGTACCTAGACTCCATCTTTTAAAAAAATTAGCTTATTATATTTACCTCCAAACTTGATCATTGTTATGTATTCCTGATCTCAGTTAATAAAACATTCCTGTTTACCAAGTTACCCAGTATGGGAACCCAGAGGTCATCCTGGATTTTCCATCTTTTCCTTCACTTCATTGTCCCACTAGAAACTTAAATTAAATATGCTCAAAATTAAACTCATTATTCTGCCCCCCAAATTTGTCTTTCCTCTATTGCTTGTTTTGTTCCTCATCTACCCAGTTACCCATTGTCAGCAACTGACAATGATCCTAACATCCTTAATCTATTTTAATGACTCATATATAATCAGTGACCAAATCTTAGTACTTCTTTTTTCTTATTCCTTCTTCTCTTAACTCACTCATACAAGTTTTCCCTATACCTCTCAATAGGACTCTCCCAATAGCCTCCACCAATCTAACCCTCATTGTGTTGTATTAACAAAATGACCTTCCTAAAATGTGAATTTAATTATATTTTCAAGTTCTCCTTACTGTCTACAGTATGGACATTTTGTTTACATCCTGATCATGTCCTCTTCCTTTTTCCCCAAATCTCCCAGCTTTGAATCTTCATGTCATCAAATCATACTACCTACTACTCTTTTGTAACATCCCCAGATGTTAAGACAATTTACTTTCATTTTTTGAATATTTAAGTTTTTGGCTCAAGGCTATTTTCCCAGCATAACCGTTGTCTTTGTTCTTGACAATTTCAGTATTCATGTGGATGACACTTCTAATATCCAGGCCCATCGTTCCTCCTTAGCATATTGATTAAACTTCTTTTTAAACTTTTAAGTGATTCCCTTAGAGTTTCTTATATATATTTACAACTAATCCTAATCTACTTTTAAATAATACTATACTGCTTCACAGATAGTGCAAGTACCTTATAATAAACAAAGTGTTCCAAATTCCTCCCTCCCTTTAGCTCCAGGAGCTCTACCAGATTTTCAGTGAAGACTGAAGAAAAATACCCTCATGCTTCTGGAAGAGGGAGAATAGTGGCCAGAACATACCATTCTTCAGCAGTCCTGCCCTCAAGAGAAACTATTTTACTGTCATTCATTTTATTTATATATAAACTATAATCATTAAATACATTGTTGTTACTATTATTTTGAATGAACCATTATCTGTTATATCAATTAAGAATAATAAAAATAAGTTTTTATTTTAACTTCACTTATTCTTTCCCTAATGCCCTTTCATTCTTTATAGAGATCTGAATTTCTGACCTATATCATTTTCATTCTCTCTGAAGAACATTTCACATTTCTTGGAAGACAGGTCTACTGGCAAAAAATTCTTTCGAGTTTTGTTTGTCTGAAAAATTTTTTATTTCTCCTTCACTTTTAAAAGGTAATTTCACAGCATGTAGATTCTAGACTGGTGGTTTTTTTCCCTCTCAACTCTTTAAATATTTCACTCTACTCTCTTCTTGTTTGCATGATTTCTGAGAAGTTGATGTAATCCTTAACTTTGCTCCTCTATAAGTAAAATGTCCCCCTGCCTCTGGCTTCTTTCAAGATTTTTTCTTTCTCATTGATTTTTTGCAGTCTGAATATGATATGAGTAGGTGTAGTTTTCTCTTTTTTTTCTCTTTTTTTTTTCTTTTTCTTTTTTTAAAATGGCCATTTATCTTGCTGATGTTCTCTGAGCTTCCAGGATCAGTAGTTTGGCATGTGACATTAATTTGAGAAAATTCTCAGTCATTATTGTTTCAAATATTTCTTCTGTTTTCTTCCCTCTTCATCTTCCATCTAGTTTTCCATTATACACATGCTGCAATTTTTGTAGTTGTTCCACAATTCTTGGATATTCTATTCCATTTTTTCAGCCTTTTTTCCCTCTTTGCTTTTTACTTTTGAAAGTTTCTATTCACATATCTTCATGCTTAGAGGTTCTTTCTTCAGAGGTGTTCAGCCTACTAGTGAGCCCATGAAAGATAGTCTTGATGTTTATTTTAGTCTCACAGTTTATTTTACCTCTGGCATTTCTTTTTGATTCTTTCTTAGAATTTCTGCTTACATTATTCATACGTGCTTTCATATTGTCTACTTTTTCCATTAGAGCCCTTAACGTATTAATCATAGTTTTTTTAACTTGGTACTCTGATCATTCCAACACTCCTGCCATATCTAACTCTGGTTTTGATGCTCGCTCTGTCTCCTCAAACTCTGTTTTTACTGTTTCTGTTTTTGCTTTTGTTTTTGTTCTTTTGCTTTTTAGTATGCCTTATAATTTTTGTTGAAAGTGTACATGATGTACTGGGTAGAAGGAACTGTAATGAATAAGCTTTTAGTAGTGTGGTGGTAAAGTGTTGGGACAAGGGAAGCATCCTAAAATCCTATGATTAAGTCTCAGTCTTTTAGTGAGCCTGTGCCCATGGATGGTGAAGTTCACAAGTGTTCTCGGATTCCCATTCTCCCTTAGATGGGACAGAATGGCTAGAAGGGGCTGGTAAAACCCCAATAGTTTAAGCTCTGGTAAAATCGTTTCTCTTGAGGGTAGGCCTGCTGAAAAGCAGAATGCTCTGGACACTTTTCTGCTCCCTCTGGCAGAAGCATGAGGGTATTTTTCTCTAATCTTCACTGTGAGAATCCAGTAGAGCTCCTGGAGCTAAAACTCACAAAAGTGTAGGCATACCTCCTTAAGACTGGGCCCCACTGGAGTTTTTTAACTCTTAGATTTATCCACACTGAGCTTCAAACAATTCAGTTACAGTTCAGATTTTCCTATCCCACTACTGGATCCCATGGAGATTTCTGCTAATGGGTCTCTGGTCTAAGTTGTAGTTCTTTGTACCTGCCTGTGTGTCTCTTCAGTTTGGAGGGCAGCCGTTTGCTCTGTGACCTCAATTCTCTGAGAGATTAAAGAAGAGTTGCTAGTTTTCAGTTTGTTCAGCTTTTTACTTTTTGTTAGGTTGGAGTGACAACTTCCAAGCCCCTTACGTGCCAGGCCAAATAACCCCCATCAGTTCTTTGACCTCTTCCATGACTTGTCCTCCATCTCACCTCAGCCAGTTGCCACCATGGCTTGTCTTAGACTTTGTCAATATCAAAACAGAAAGCCTTCTAAAAACCTCAATTTAAAGTATTCCACTTCAGATTATTACCTTTTTTCTTTCTAGTACTTTCTCTCTACTACACCAACTCCAAAAATATCTTAACTTAACCAGGGCCTAAAATTAATTGACTATACCATTTTTCTCTGTCTCTCATCACTGACATATACCCAATTTCTGGTTTACTGTTTAATACATGGTCTATCCCTATAATCACACTTTTGCATATCCACACAATATTCATGCCCCTCTCTCATTTCTCCAAGTTATCTGAAAAAATTACAACTCTAATTAAATCTAATTCTTTGTGTTCTCTATTTCTGTACCTAAGTAGTCGGATGTTGTTGAAGAAAGTACTCATCTGTGATGACTGGTCTCATTTCTGCTTATGACCACAAATTTCAAGTGGATCTTTAGTGCACACCTGCATTACTCTATTTTTACTCACTTATACTCTCACTTACTCCTAGATAAGTATTTCATATTTTCTTCCTGGTCCTCAAACTTCCAACTACTTCTACTTCATCCTCAGTGACTTTGCTTCCTGTTTCACTGAAAAAAATAAGAGCAATCAGAAGATAACTCACAAATTTCTACTATAACATTTCCCCATATCGTTGCATCCATCATTGTATATTCTGTATTCCTTCCTGTTACTACTGATAACTGACCATAGCAAAGACCAACTCTTCCACTTGTGCACTAATAATCTTGAACCTACTCAACGACATCATTTTAGTCATTTTTTCCTCTTCAATCTAAAAAATAAAAAGTCAAATCCTCCCTTGACTCCATATCATTCTACAGCTACTATCTCACTTTTACATTATAGCAAAACTTCTTTGAAATGTTGTGTACCCACAATATCCTTATTTCCTTCAGTTCTCATTCTTTCTTGAACTCAATACAATCAGAACTTGTATTGAGTTCAAGTTGATTGAACTCAAATCCATCCCAACACAACTGTAAAACTATCCATGTTCAAGGTCACTGATGGCTTTCATGTAGCTAAAATCAATAGGAAACACCCCATCCCCTCTTTGACCCATCAGCAGCATTTCACATAAATATTCATTTATTCCGTTCTCCTTGGAATAATTTATTTATTTAATTTCTGGAGAACTTGTGACTTTTCTCCTGTCTCATTAGCTCCTTCTGAGTACCTTTTCCTGTTTTTTTTCTTTTCTACCTGACCTCTAAATGCTGATATGCCCTATTTAGTGCTTAAATCTCTTTCCTACCTATACACTTCCAGTCTCAGAACTTCAAATACTGACTACACTGGACAACTTCGAAATTTATGTTTCTTGTTAGACTTCTACCTGGAATTGAACATACAAGTGCCTATTCAGTATCTCCATTGTCATGTCTATTAGGTATCTCAAGTTAATCACAATCAAAAGAGAATTCCTTCTCTTGTCATTCAATGTACTGTCTTCACATTTTCCCAATCTTTGTAAAGCTTCACTCTATCCTTCCAGTTGCTCAGGTCAAAAGTACTGGTATAAATGTACAAATAGCCTCCATTTTTCTTCAGGACTACTTCAATAGCCTTTTGACTAGCCTACCCACTTCTACCCTTGTCCTGAACAGTATATTCAGTACTGAATCCAACATGATACATTTAAAATTTAACACAGTTTATGTCACTCCTGCTAAAAATCCTTAATGCCTCCCCATCTCATTCAGAAAAGTCAAGGTCTTCATACCCACCTATGTAATGTGATGCCATTACTGCTCCAACCTCATTTGTTACCAGTCTTTCATTCTCAAACTCTGCTGCAGTCATATTGGCCTCCTCAATCTTTCTTAACATGTTGGCATGTTCCTGCTTCAGGGTCTTTGTATTTGCTTTTCCCTTTGACTAGAACTCTCTTGTCCTATCTATCCAAATGGTTTTTTCCATAACTTAAAAAAATAATTTTCATACACTTTATTTTTAGAGCAGTTTTAGGTTTACATAAAAATTGATGACCCCACACTGGCCCAATATTTCCCTCATGTTTTCCCCTGTATCATTAAGACAACTTAAGAATAATTCTATTTTTTTAAATTTTATTAGCTAAATTATCTAAAAACCTGTTAAGTCCTGAGTTTGACATTTTGGTATGCATGTGGCCCCAAATTTGCTACTAAACAAAGACTCTTATGTAATATCAAATTGACACCTGAGGTATTATTCCACTCAAACGAATTCTTCTTCATTTTCAGCTTATAAAAGTAATACAATGTCTATATAAAGTTATGCTCATTTCTATATTTTGTTAAAGGAGTAAAAAATAAACAACAAAACATCTATTTTTATAACTTTGGTTCAGAGCATCTCTTAACTCACTGTGCCTTGAGAGTGAAGCAATCACATTATGTTTCATTGTTCAGTGTGCCGGGGCCACTGCAATTTTTCTTTGAGTGAGTTAGTGGCAGGCTTGCAGTCTTAATTCTTAGTTGCCTTTCTTTAATTCATTTGTTACAATATTGCTAGGATTTTTATGTTTTTAATATTTAATAATAGGAAATCTTCCTTTCTTTTTTCTTTTTTGCTCATTCTCTTCAGATAGCTGCCTGGCTCTTCTAAGTAGAGTATATAATAATTGTGCATACTGTTGGTTCATACCACCAAATGCATCCTTGGAGATATCAAGTAAATAAGTCATCCTGTGAAAACCAAAAGAAATGATGCTACAGAATTCTGAAAGCTTAAAAGGAGATCCAGTAGTATTAAATAAAGTGCTTAGTTTAGAATCAATCCACATGATACCTTAGGGCATACCCTCTTACAAAAGCAAAAATAAATAAGTAATATGAAATAAAACAATGATTGTATAGCTTTCTTTAAAAATGATTGTGCCCATTTACAACAAGAATGAAAGTATAATATACATCTCAACTTCAGTGGCCAAGTTAGGGGGATAAGGTAGAAGATATAAGTTCCTTTAGTTTTGAGGTTCATATCACTGTTTATTTTGTAATTTCAGAGCTAGCATCATCACTACTATATAGTGGAGGTCCAATAACCATGAGTTAAGAGGCAATATAACAAAGTAGAGAAGCTTGCAGACTTAGGTTAAAATTCCAGTAATGGAACCTACCAGTTGTGTGACCTTGGACAAATTATGTAACTTCTGAGCTTCATATTTATATCTATAAAATGGGGACACTAACACATCCTTGTTACCTTCATCATATTCATCATCACAATGAGTATCTTTTGAGCTTTGCTCATCTCACTATGTGGCAAAGACTATACTAAGCATTTTCTGTATATCTTCTCATACAACCTGAAGAGAAATACCATAAAGTGTGTCTATAGATGAGAACTGAGACCAAGAAATGTTCCATCATGTGCTCAAAGGTCACACAGCTAGAAAGAAGCATAACCTAGGTTGGAACCAGGTGTGTCTGAATTCAAAATCTTTCCACCCATGCAAGCTAGAGATTAAATAAAAAGAATGCATATTAAACTTTTGGCACCAACCAAAGGTCATAGAGTAAATGCTATGCTAGATATTTCTAGGGCAAGTCCCTAAACTCAGATTTTTATGGAGCCTTCAGAAAAAAGGAGGGGGCAAGAGGAAGCACCCACAACTGGTTCTTCCTTCATTTTCTTTAGTGATTCACACCTTGAGTGACTCCCAGATGGTTTTAGAACTGAGAGACCCCCAAACCACAAATAAGCATATGTTGAGGAGAGAAAAAAATAAACTCTACCTGAGATAAATATTGGATAAGTGAATCAGTGCCCTGGAGGAGCCAACCAAATAACCAAAAAAAAACAGAGCACTAAATTTCTCCTTAACCTTAAGGTAATTTTACTGGTCTTTGGAATAGAATGTAATTATCTGGAAGTGTGAATTCATTCTGAATTGGCTGCAAATAATGCATGGCTCCCCACTTGCTAATCTTCTAAATATTTTCCTTCGTTCAACTTCTCCATGCTCCTTTTGGCATTGCTAAAACCTAGCCCACTTTGTTCCATTTATGGACTCAAACCAGAGACAGCAAAGTTTTGAGTCATATCTAAACCCTGAATTAAGGTGTTCCTGGATTCCTAAATCAGTGTTCTATTCCCACCATGTTTGTTTTTCTTAACTCACTCTGTGGCATATGTAGCCCTTTTACAAATATTTCCCCACCCACAGTTTCGATGAATGAAAATTTATCCTATTGGTGAAAAAATTGACTGTCAGTTAAACATAGTGTCTGGTCAATACTTCTAAGAAAGCTATTGAACAAGAATTTCAGATGTGTAGTTTCCACATGGATTTAGGCATTACAAGGTGTATGAGTTTGTTAGGGCTGCCATATCAGAGTACCGCAGACTGGGTGGCTTCAACAAAAAAATTTATTTTTCTTACAGTTCTGGAGGCTAGAAGTCCTAGATCAAGGTGTAGGCAGAGTTGGTTTCTTCTGAGGTGTCTCCTCTTGGCTTGGAGATGGTCAGGACTCTTGCTGTATCCTCACATTGTCTTCCCTCTCTCACTATCTGTGTCCTTATATCTTCCTATAAGGACAACAGTCACATTGGATTAGGGCTTACAAAGATTGTCTCCTTGACCAAACTCTGCTTAAGCTTACCTGAACTCTCTTCTCAACTAGTCTGTGACTTTTGGGTTTCTGTGTTCCTGCCTGAGTTGTCCAATTTTAGTGAGAATCCTGCATCCAGCTAAGTCAGTTTAGCCCGAATCCCGCAACCTTGATACCTGATCACCCTGGATATCTGATGGTGTTTCTCATTCTCTGTCATCCCTCAGATGGTGCCTGATCATTCTGTCCTGCCTTCAACAAGAATCCTACTAGGTCAGTTTAGCCAGAATCCACCCTTATCCCATATTTTTCCTATTAGTAATTTTTATCTGCTAACACCTTCACCCCAACCCTAATGACATCAGGTTAACTTAATTTCCTCCAAAGACCCTATCAGTCACATTCTGAGATACTGGGGTTAGGACTTCAACATAAGAATTTGAGGGAGGACACAATCTAGCCTATAACAAAGGGTATTGGTGTGCACAAGGCATTTCAGAACTGGTGCCAAAGGCTTAAACTTAGAGTTTCCCTCTCTTCACTTCTTCCTGACTCCCTTTGATCTAGGATTTAGGCCAGTTATTAAGAGTTTCCCCAGGGAAATAGCCAGCTAGCAGGCAAGTAGAGTGGGCTGCATTTCTGAACTACTTTCCTTGGTTTGAAGTTGTCTCATTTTTCAACTGTTCGTGAAAGAATAGTATGACTTACTCAAACCAGTAATTTGCCTTATTTTATGAATTTCCTTTGCCCTGAAAAGATTTTAGAAGTCTACTGAACTATTGATACATTTAAACAGTTAGCAAAGTTAGTGTGGTGCTCAGTGAAGTGAGCTATGCTGAACCAACAGGCATAAACTCACTCCCTGCAAATATCTGAGGGACTAAGAAGAGTAAAACAGAAACTAGATTTCTGTTTTCATGGTTCTTCCTTCTTCCCAGCAGCCATTTGCTCCAGCCCAAAGGGGACAGGCAGCCCTGTGGCGACTGCAGCAGCTGGTTCTTGTGGCAGGCAGAGGAAAAGGATTTGGGCAATCACCTCATCACATATCAACCCACACTCCATCATTCATAGAGGACCCAGGTGTCTGAGAGGCAGAATTCAAATTTACATGTCTTTGTTCACCAGTCCTGATGGCAGGCACAAGGCCATTCCACACGTAACATCTCCTGCATCAGCACCAGGAGGACTCCATCTGGTTTTACAAGTACTTTTTTCCTGGAAAGTATAGGCTTTTGTGCTTGTTTGTGTATGTGTTTATCTTCCTTACAATTTCCAGTGCTAAGACAGAATAGCTGAGATTCTTTTTAATGGCTTTCAAAAAAATCTGTCCTGAGGCTGGGGGAATGAGCGCATTGTGTGAATTCAATAATAAATAAACAGATTTGGCAAAGAGGAAAATGATACGTTGTTCTTTGGAAGTGCTCCTAAGGGCTCAGCTATGGGCACATTTTACAAATCAGTGATTTTGAAAGTGCTTCTGTTGAAATAAATTAAAATCTCGGGTGAGTGTGTGTCAGCAAAGCTTTTCTCCCTTGTTTCTTGTCAGAGGCAACATCCAGAGAGCTGGGCTCCTTCTGGACTTGCTCTAGAGCTACTTTGACAGATTTTGCTTTTATTCTTTGTACAGTCATTGTTTTTGTCTTAATTATTTTTTCCACCACTGAGGCTTAGTATTTCTTCTTGCAACACAGAAAACAAGTTTGCAGAAAGAATGGCCCATTAATCACATTGATCCTAAATCATTAGCAAGTATTAATTATATAACAACAAAAAACCTTAAATGCATCCTATAACTAATCATAAAACCTCTTAACACTTTCTCTGGCCATTGAAACTTCCTTTGTTTTTGTCATTATAAAAATGTCTTATATGGTATTTGTGAAATAATTTAAGCTCTAGATCCCAGCCTTCACTGAAATAAATGGTTTCTATTTCTCCTGTGGGCTGTGCTCTTTCATGAATCGTTTTGCATTTGACTATTAATATTATAGAGGCTACAGACAGTTATTCCCTGATAAAACAAATTTTAATTTTAATAGCAGAGGTTTCACTCTATTGGAAAAACTTAATTAATCATTTAATTGTTTCAAATCAGGCAGGTTTCTCTTTTCAAAACCTCAAACTGTGGAATTGAAATGAATATTAATCTCTGCTTTCTTCTGTGTTAACTCCTTGAGAAAATTCCAATTAAGTAATCATTTTGTCAAATACAAAGAAATAACTAACTACTACTAGTGGAAGCAGCCTTGACTCTATAAATACATACACACATACACTATACATGTACACAAATGAAATACTGGGAGAATCAAGAAAAATGACAATTTTTTTCTTCATAAAAAGCATAAGTTGCATAGTTTGCACTTTGTTTATTTTTTCCATATGTAATGTCCTCAAGTATACTGGATCTTTCAGTTTATATATAAATTCAAATAAATAGGATTGGATATTATATCATTTTTCCATTTGTATCCGGTTAGAACACATTTGATTTGATACACTCAATATTTCATCTGTTCTTTGCTTCTTTTCTCCTTCTTATTTTTCTTCTCTACTTTTTCTATTATTTACTTATTTATTTATTATTTTGGCTGTCACACACAGCATGTGGGATCTTAGTTCCCTGACCAGGGATGGAACCCATGCCCCTTGCAGTGGAAGCATGGAGTCTTAACCACTGAACCACCAGGGAAGGCCCTTACTCTTTCTACTATTTATTTTTTCTGTTTATTTTTCTTTCACTTTTTGTTCTTTTATTTTTTTCTACTCTTCTCATTCTCCTCCTTAAACTATTCTCTTTTGCATTTACCTTTTTTTTTCATTTTTCCCTTTTGCACTTCCTCTGTTGTACTGTCTTTTCTTGACAATTTCTTTTTTTCTAGTGCTTTCTACATTTTGCTGACTTCCCCTCTCACTCTTCTGTTTCTATCATCCTATAATATAAAATGGCACCTTGGTTTTCTTTGCTCTAGCCTCACCATAATGCTTTATTATTGTCCCTTCTTTCTTTCTCTCTCTCTCTCTCTCTCTCTCTCTCTGCCCTTAAATAATTATTTTTGTACCAGATTTTACAATTCATTGCCTAGGAATATAGAATTCTAATAGGCAGGGATAGTATCATTAGTAAAGTCTGTGTAATGTTCAGAATGTCATGAGTGGAGAATAAGTTGTGAACAGCTTAGCAAGGGATCTCCCTGTTGCCACCACCACCAATCAGAGCAAAAGATGAATTTACCAGAAATATTTTTTCTAGGCTTCATTTTATAATTGATGTTCAATTAATTAAATTGATATTAATTCAATGAATTAAATTGAATTTCACCTTGGGACAGAGTCTTCTAAAATTCTTTTGTTTTCAGACTCCTCTTTTCCCTGCTCCATGAACCATGTAGTAACAAAATGAAAGCCATAGAGGAGTCTCTTACAACTCAGGCACCAGCTTTTCTGCAAAACAAGGAAGCCAGTTTTATAAAAGAAAGGAAAGAAAAAATGAAAGAAAGAAAGAAAGAAAGAAAGAAAGGAAGAAAGAAAGAAAGAAAGAAGGAAAGAGAGAAAGAAAAAAGAAAGAGGAAGGAAGAGAAATTAGTGTCTATGAAGTAATGAAGAATTAAACCCTTTGTTAAAATTGAGATATCTATATCTAGAAACCTCTGAATTAGGGAAATAAGTCCACTTCTTATGAATATGAATAGGTATTAAACATTACTGCTAGGTAGATTGTGGCCAACAGGAACCAGGTCAAAATAATGGAATCTGCAGGAAGGCTAAGCCTGTGTTTCCTGCATCTCTCTGAACAGCACATTAGTCTTCTTGGATTTTTTTAGATGTCCATAATCAAGATAGGGTGAAAATAGTAGAAACTGCCAAAACCACTTGCATTAAATACTATTAAAACACACCTCTGGGAAATACAGTGATGGCATTGCATCTTAAGTTCTGTGAAGCCTGGGGCTTGTGACGTTGAGGATTCCAAACATGCATGGAAGATGGTGGTCCTATCTATCATAGGAATAAGTGGAATTTTCCTCTAGTGCCAAAATTTTAATGAAGGCTGAAACCTGATGATAAAATGCTCCAAGCATTCCCATATTCTAGGCAGGCAGGGCTTTCTGGGATGCACGAATAGGACAAACACCTCCTCTCCATCTCCACCTATTCAGTTAACCCAGAAACAGGACTACAGAGGAGAAGTTTAGGCTATGGAGAAATACAGCATCATAAAGACAATCTATTCTCTTCCCTCTCTCTCTTCTCTCTAGGGCAAAAGTACGTGATGAGGACTTGAAGAGAATCATCCATTAACATCTGGGATCCTGGCAAGAAGGAGACATCAAAACCTCTTTCTCTGGCTGAATACTGACCTATGGTAGCCACACTCCTCTTGTGCCTCTATTTAAAAAGACAAGGAGACAATTGTTGGGAAAGTGGTATAAAAGGCCTAGGGGAGAAGTTTGTGGGTGTACTTGAACACAAAGACTACAATTTCTTATCTAGCTATTTCTCACACTAGGAAGCCTGCTGGATTCTGTTGCCCACAAGAGCCAGGCGAACACCAGTCTGGTGTCATCAGCCTGGAAGGAAGATGGGAACCATCTCACACCAGGCCATTCATAAGGAGTTGTACAGTGTGGATCAAAGGACTTGTGGTACCTGCAGATTCACTGAAAGGGCTCAGAGGTTTACAGAGGAATGGAAGCTGTGGCACTGTCCATCTGAGAACAAGCCATGAAAGTATAAGGGTGAGAGTACGTGTGGAGGAATAGAACTGGAGTATCGAGGAAACTCAAGTAAATCTACCACTTAAGAGGTGGGCAGAAGAGGAGGCCAAGAGAACTGGTCTATGTGGTAGATAGAAAGTAGGAACTAAATCAATGTTTGCAAATCACTTAATTATTACAATTTATTTTGGTCACATGTTTCAGCATAATGTGGCTTTGGATTACGCAGTTCTCTGATGTTAACATTCCACCACAAATGCAATGTTAACAATTATTAAAGTGGAAGAACTTTCAAATTTCTTAAAGACAAGACAAACAATCAAAGAAACTAAAGCATTCCCTGAAATACCCAAGCAGATCATTTAAATGACATAACAAAATTATGTAACAATATCAAAATTAATTAAATAAATATTAGAAATTTCTAAAATGTAAGATATAAACTATAAAAATTTCTAGTTGTTAGGAGAACAAAATTAAAAGTCTACTTGATTAAAGAATGGCTTCTTATTTCTACCTTACATGAGATATAAAAATAAATATTTAGCATATTTTCATGGAAGATAAAAATTCCTTTAAGGAAAAAAAAAAAAAGGAAGGTCAGGTTGAAATAGAAAATCTAAATAATAGTCCTAAGAGAAAGGGTCAGTGGAAGTAACTGAAGATTTTCAGTTCTAGATAATTGAAGATTTTCTTTTCAAAGATGAGTTACATGCTTTTGTCTTCTTAAATTCATATGTGCTGGCCAGAAGCATTTCGAAATTCTTTGAAGTTTTATTACATAATCCTGATCTTCTAGCAAGATTTTGCGTGTAAGAGAACTTACTAGAAGTCTTTTTTTTTTCTCATTTTCCCCTATTTTCTAAATGTAATTTCAGGTATTAATTACTATTGTATAAGCATTTTAGATGGAAATGATAATTTAACCTTGCTTGATGAATTTTGGTAGCTTAGAATGTGGAAATGATCCAAAAGAGAGAACATAGAAAAAAATTTAGAGAAAACATGTTGTTAAGGAGATGATTTAACATTGTATCTATAAAACCACTCAGTGATTGACAGGATTTTTCACACTTTAACCATGACTGCAATTTTTACATTGTATAGATGCAACCAGGTGTTCTATGCCTCCAGCCAACACCAGTACCAGCATCCATTCCAACTGCTGGGGGCTCATGACAGTGCTTTGCTATCCTCCCTGGACAAAACTTTGATTTTTCTCATAAAATTTATCCTGTCTACATTCACATTCTGTAAAAGTAACTCTAAAAACTAAGATCTATCAGCTGTAGCAGAAAAGAGGAAGCGTTTTAGGAATTTTTGTTAGACAATTTTTAAAGAATACAAGATAATAGAGGTACAATGCTGATTTTAATAGGTAGTGTTCAAAGAAATTTTTTTCTTATTTTATATATATCAAATAAAGTCTAATAATCCTGGTGTCAACAAGGGTAAATGAAATCAAGCATGCAATGATAAATAGGTTTTCATTTAATATTACTCAGACGGGGCTTCCCTGGCGGTGCAGTGGTTAAGAATCCACCTGCCGATGCTGGAGACATGGGTTCGATCCCTGGTCTGAGAAGATCCCACATGCCGCGGAGCAACTAAGCCCGTGTGCCACAACTACTGAACCCGTGCGCCTAGAGCCCATACTCTGCAACAAGAGAAGCCACCGCAATGAGAAGCCCACATGCAGCAACAAAGACCCAATGCAGCCAAAAGATAAATTAAAAAAAATAAATTACTCAGCCACACAAAAGTTGACAGGGCATGTGATGTGGGAGGAAAGAGTTATTGACTCTAAGAGGCAAAGCACAGAAGACAGATCAAAATAAAATTAAATGGAGAGTATTTGTGATATATAGTGTGATTGTCTACATTTAATGTATTTGTGCACAAATACTGGAGATAAAATAGAATTACTGTCTAAAACGTGGGATGCTTTAAAGCAACAATGAATGTTTATATTGCTGAATAAATAAATAAATAAATACATGTATATAATTTAAAAATTGCAACACAACTAAAAATGAACATATAATTTTATAAAATTTAGGTCATGTAAATACATACATTTCAAATGCAATGTATAAGTGTTTTAGACATGTGCAAAGATTACAATCTTGGAAATTATACTTTGTCAATTATTTATTTTTCTATAACCCTTGACAAATTAGGGCAGAATAGTTGGTATAGAAATAATGATACTCCAAGAGATCATTTTCTAAGTTGGTCAGGTAAACAAGCCTCCAATTTCATAGAAATCATGTACACAGAATTATGCTTTGGACACTGTGATATATAAGAAAAATACAAAGTAAGCACTTCTCCACACCACCATCTCTTTGAAGATGCACAAAATGAAATTGTAATGTCACTGATTATGTAAATGCATTTTTTTATTTGAATATTAGGTAAGAGATCATAAAGCCTTAACTCACATAGACATTGCAAAGTATTGAAGAAATAGCGGCTGAGATAGAAAGAATACTACTTATGGCCTGGGGCAAAAAGAGTGGGGAAATGGAAATATGTGTGCTGAGTCACTATGTTAAAGACAAATTTTAATTAATACAGTAATGGACATGAAAATTAAAATGCTATGGAATATATTTACCATCATATTAGAAACAAAATTTTATATATTAGCAATATCACATATTGATAATCAGTAGAGAAACAGATACAATTAAGCAACAATCATAGGCTCCATGAAAATTAATTTAGCAAGATACATTAAAATTGTAATTACATATACCAATTGACCAGAAATCCCACATCTAAGAAACTATCCCAAGAAATAAAATTTGACAATATTGTTACCTACACACAAGGATATTCATATCAGTATTCTTTGCAGCAAATCTGGAGGTAGGCTAGATATTCATCAGTAACCTATGATACAGTACAAATTATAGACTATGACACAGTCATTAAGAACACATTTTTACTTACTGATATAGAGAGATATTCATTAAACTGCTAAAAGAAAAAAGTTACAAACTAATGTATATACGTGATTTCAGTTAGTAAAAATAAAATATATAAGCGTGCATATGTATGCATCCATAGATATTTATACAAACATAAAATGTGTGGAAAGATGTGCACATAGCAGGAACTCAATAAATGTGTATTGAACTTATTTAAATTTATGTAACCTTAGTTTTCTTCCAAACTTAATTCCTGATACTGTGAATTAAGTCTGCTAGTGGTAGTGATGTATAGTTGCTGCTTTTGCTTTTATTTTTCATTTTAATATCCTCTCAAAGATAATTCATTTACTGAGTTCCTTCTTGTTCATCCTTCACTTCAATTTACTATTTATTAACCGTTTTATTATATCAAGTATAAATATATATACATATGTATACACACAGGCATAGTTGGTGCTAACATGGACACAGAGTCAATAAGGAAGCCCGTTATTGGGCTTTTAGAAACATTACATATCAAGAGAGGAATAAGTACATAAATGACTATTAATATAAAGCGTTACTAATCTATAATTACAGAGTTATAAACCAAGATCTGTGGGTATTCACATTAGGGACAGATTAGGTCTTGCTTTGTCAATCAGGAGGAAGAATTTGAGACAAATTTGAAAGAACAGTTAACTTTTTAATGGGTGCAGAAGGAAATTCCAGGTGGGAAAATAGCTTAAGCAATGACACAACTAGAAAACCTTGGGTTCTTTGTGAAATAATCAATCTTGTTTGGCAATAGTGTGAGGTATATAAAAATGGTAAGTGTGGGAGCTGAAAAAGGACAAGGGGTCATACTGGGAAATAAAGCTGTTCTGTCTAGCCAGAGGTAACTTCAATCAGGAATCCATTAAGCGTCTTATATTAGGATAAGAATATGTGTTGTCTTTATGCTGAGGCCAACCAAAGTGATTGTTCTATACTGATCAGTTGTCAATCTCAGAACCACTAAAATGTGAGGTCTGTGATTCTGCTAGGCAAAAGAGAAAAATTAACATATAAAACCAATAATGTAGAGATTAATACTATCTCTGTGGCTATTTGGATTTTAATTTCACCAAAGCATGCAAAACTGGAAGAAGAACATTTCATAGGTTTCCTGAGAAAAGAGCAAGTGGTTTTATCTTATGTGTGATAATGGATGTCCTCAGAAATACTCTGTGACAAAACTACTAATGATTAACTCTCTAGAGATGAAACGGATCATGCTGTAGAAATATAAAGAAATCGTGTAAATTTCTGAAATAGAGTAGCATATAATTTCTTTAGGTGAAAATTTTGAAAAGAAATAAAGGTATTGAAAGAAATATGAAATAAATGTACTTACTTAGCACATAATAATTATTTTAGGATTTTTTCCCAAGATCAGGGAATACTTTCTTGTCCTGATGAGGCCTCACGTTAATTAGTTTTTAATGAGGCACTGAATGGAAGGTTCACATATCCAAGCCATAGACATCATTTTAAGGAATTTGTCAGAAAATTCCCTTTATTATCTATTTGCAATAACACTAAGTAATGATCAAATATTGCCTATTTTTTTTTTCAGAACTCTGCCAGGGAATTCTATTTTAAACAATTACAAAAGCCCAAGCCTACCCTCCACAGGCAAAGTCAAGGGACATGCCTTAGTCACTGTTCTTTCCTTTTCAGTGACTTGCTTCCTTCTTTTATTTCCAGAATAACATTGATAATCTCTAGTTATATTTTTTCTTTTATTATTTGGTGTATGAAGATGTGGGATCCTTCTGTTTGCTAACAGATATTATAGAGCGCAAGCAAACAAAATTGTCTTTTGACAGTGAAAGATGGAAACACTGGATGAAATATTATACTTTATTGTGTTCTTTTCCCCCGTTATAAATTATATAAATTATTTATTGGAAATGGCATGGCCTAGGCCATATATTCAATGGGCTCATAGGAACAGTTTGCTGAGTCCAAGTGTTCACATTGGAAGGAAACATTGTTATGTGGCAAATGTCCAAGAAGCTCTCTCAGCATGCCCAGGATGGATTGTTTGAGGACCCTTTGGCACAATGATTCAAGCTATAAATATAATCTGAAATGAAACAAGGAGAATGCAGGACATGATTTTACTCAACTTTAAGATCATAGGTTAACTGAAGAAGCTATTAAAACTCCACTGGTAGATTGGAGATATTATACAGGGAAGACTAAAATGGCTGTGGTGTCCTCATTGGGATTATTTTTTTTTTAAAACTTGAGTCCAGACCTAAACTGCTGTCATTGGGATAGGCAATGACATAGGCATTGATAGGCAATCATTTTATGGAAAGGTGATGCAGATTTGAAGTCAGACTGGCACCAGGAAAGACTGTAAAACAGATCAAGTGTCTTTTAGGAGCACTTCAACTCCTATTCTTCATTTCAGGCCTTAACCTCCATAACACATGTCCAGTATTCTATAACTACCCCTTTCCTTTAGAAGGAAAATTGACCCAGGCCACTGACACCTTATGGTAAAACAGTTTAATTCCCTTTATCTACTCTAGAATTATCTACACATTTAAAGAGATAAGAAGCACTAATAAAGTTAAAAGAAATGAGAATGGTTCCTACTAGGAAAATTCCAGACACTGGTAACAGAATAGGTGGCTATTAACATATTATGGTAGTGTGGTCCTCATATCATGCCATACAAAAAAACAAAGTACCTTTGCTCTTCACAGCAGAAGGACTCAAGGTTCATTGTGTGCTTATGGCAAAGAGGACAAAATAGTAACTGTATAAAGACTTTTATGAATACCTATTTGAACAAACAAGGAAAACAGGTAGTAAATTAATCATACTTTTCAATATGTGCCATAAATATTCAACTGAGTATCCTAGCGTGTCTTATAGATCTATATATGTAGCCAAAATTGTAAGGGTGTTAAAGCTGAAGGAAGATCCTCACTCATGAGAAAGTGGGTCAATCCTGTTCTAACATTCTTGTTGATTCAGAAAAGTAGATACGTATGACTTCTTTAAAAACACCCCCCCCAATTTAGCAATAAAGTTTAAAATGAAAGATGCAGTTAACTTAGCTCAGTTCATCAATACCTCAAATTCATTGAGAATGCAGATAATGAAACATTTCCATAAAATATGTCCCGGAATTCTTTTTTATCTACATGCTATCATTTACTTAGCAAGATTCAGATTTCTTTAGTTCTGATAGTCTGAAGAAAAGTTCTGCAGAAATTGAATAGTTATGGTTGTCTGGAAATAAAACCAGAAATCACATTTAAGGACAAGTCAAATCAGTATAAAGGAGAGCAGATTTAATCAGGGTGTCCAGGAGACAAGGGAGTAAGATTCTACCAAATAGCTTTCATTGGTTGCTCTTTTTTGTTAATTAAAAAAATTTTGTTAACATCTTTATTGGAGTATAATTGCTTTACAATGTTGTGTTAATTTCTGCTCGATAACAAAGTGAATCAGCTATACATATACATATATCCCCAAATCCCTCCCTCTTGCCTCTCCCTCCCACCCTCCCTATCCCACCCCTCCAGGTGGTCACAAAGCACTGATCTCCCTGTGCTATGCAGCTGCTTCCCACTAGCTATCTATTTTACATTTGGTAGTGTATATACGTCAATGCTACTCTCTCACTTCGTCCCAGCTTACCCTCCCCTCTCCCCGAGCCTTCCAGTCCATTCTCTACATCTGCGTCTTTATTCCCGTCAAGCCCCTAGGTTCATCAGAACCTTTTTTTTTGTTTTAGATTCCATATATATATGTTAGCATGTGGTATTTTTTTTCTCTTTCTGACGTACTTCACTCTGTATGACAGACTCTAGGTCCATCCACCTCACTACAAATAACTCAATTTTATTTCTTTTTATGGCTGAGCAATATTCCATTGTATATATGTACCACATCTTCTTTATCCATTCATCTGTCGATGGACACTTAGGTTGCTTTCATGTCCTGGCTACTGTAAATAGAGCTGCAATGAATATTGTGGTATATGAATCTTTTTGAATTATGGTTTTCTCAGGGTATATGCCCAGTAGTGGGATTGCTGGGTCGTATGGTAGTTCCATTTTTAGTTTTTTTAAGGAACCTCCATACTGTTCTCCATAGTGGCTGTATCAATTTACATTCCCACCAACAGTGCAAGAGGGTTCCCTTTCACCCACACCCTCTCCAGCATTTATTGTTTGTAGACATTTTGATGATGGCCATTCTGACCAGTGTGAGGTGATACCTCATTGTCCTTTTGATTTACATTTCAATAATGATTAGTGATGTTGACCATCCTTTCATGTGTTTCTTGGCAATCTATATATCTTCTTGGAGAAATGTCTATTTAGGTCCTTTGCCCATATTTGGATTGGGTTGTTTGTTTTTATGATATTGAGCTGCATTAGCTGCTTGTAAATTTTGGAGATTAATCCTTTGTCATTTGCTTCACTTGCAAATATTTTCTCCCATTCTGAGGGTTGCTTTTTCATCTTGTTTATGATTTCCTTTTCTCTGCAAAAGCTTTTAAGTTTCATTAGACCCCATTTGTTTATTTTTCTTTTAATTTACATTTCTCTAGGAGGTGGGTCAAAAAGGATCTTGCTGTGAATTATGTCATAAACAGAGTGTTCTGCCTATGTTTTCCTCTAAGAGTTTTATAGTGTCTGGCCTTACATTTAGGTCTTTAATCCATTTTATTTCTGTGTATGGTGTTACGGAGTGTTCTAATTTCATTCTTTTACATGTAGCTGTCCAGTTTTCCCAGCATCACTTATTGAAGAGGCTGTCTTTTCTCCATTGTATATTCTTGCCTCCATTATCAAAGATAAGGTGACCATATGTGTGTGGGTTTATCTCTAGGCTTTCTATCCTGTTCCACTGATCTCTATTTCTGTTTTTGTGCCAGTACCATACTGTCTTCATTATTGTAGTTTTGTAGTATAGTCTGAAGTCAGGGAGCCTGATTCCTCCAGCTCCATTTTTCTTTCTCAAGACTGCTTTGGCTGTTTGGGTTCTTCTGTGTTTCCATACAAATTGTGAAATTTTTTGTTCTAGTTCTGTGAAAAATGTCATTGGTTGTTTGATAGGGATTGCATTGAATCTGTAGATTGCTTTGGGTAGTATAGTAATTTTCACAATGTGGATTTTTCCAATCCAAGAACATGGTATATCTCTTTATCTGTTTGTATCATCTTTAATTTCTTTCATCAGTGTCTTATAGTTTTCTGCATACAAGTCTTTTTTCTCCTTAGGTAGGTTTATTCATAGGTATTTTAGTCTTTATGTTTTAATGGTAAATGAGAGTGTTTCCTTAATTTCACTTTCAGATTTTTCATCATCAGTGTATAGGAATGCAAGAGATTTCTGTGCATTAATTTTGTATCCTGCAGCTTTACCAAATTCATTCATTAGCTCAAGTAGTTTTCTGGTGGCATCTTAGGTTTCTCTATGTATAATATCATGTCATCTGCAAACAGTGACAGTTCTACTTCTTCTTTTCTGATTTGGATTCCTTTTATTTATTTTCTTCTCTGATTGCTGTGGCTAAAACTTCCAAAACTATGTTGAAGAATACTGGTGAGAGTGGGCAACCTTGTCTAGTTCCTGATCTTAATGGAAATGGTTTCAGTTTTTCCCCATTGAGGATGATGTTTGCTGTGGGTTTGTCATATAGGGCCTTTATGATGTTGAGGTAAGTTCCCTCAATGCCCACTGTCTGGAGGGTTTTTATCATAACCAGTTGTTGAATTGTGTTGAAAGCTTTTTCTGCAATTATTGAAATGATCATGTGGTTTTTATCCTTCAACTTGTTATTATGGTGTATCACATTGATTGATTTGCATATATTGAAGAATCCTTGCATTCCTGGAATGTCCTATAAATATCAATTAAGTCCATCTTGTTTAATGTATCATTTAAAGCTTGTGTTTCCTTATATATTTTCATTTTGGATGATCTATCCATGGGTGAAAGTGGGGTGTTAATGTCCCCTACTATGATTGTGTTACTGTTGATTTCCCCTTTTATGGCTGTTAGCATTTGCCTTATGCATTGAGGTGCTCCTGTGTTGGGTGCATAAATATTTACAATTGTTATATCTTTTTCTTGGATTGATCCCTTGATCATTATATAGTGTCCTTCTTTGTCTCTTGTAATAGCCTTTATTTTAAAGTCTATTTTGTCTGATATGAGAATTGCTACTCCAGCTTTCTTTTGATATCCATTTGCATGGAATGTCTTTTCCCATCCCCTCACTTTCAGTCTGTATGTGTCCCTAGGTCTGAAGTGGGTCTCTTGTAGACAGCATATATACGGGTCTTGTTTTTTTATTGATTCAGCCAGTCTATGTCTTTTGGTTGGAGCATTTAATCCATTTACATTTAAGGTAATTATCGATATGTATGTTCCTGTTACCATTTTCTTAAGTGTTTCGGGTTTGTTATTGTAGGTCTTTTCCTTCTCTTGTGTTTCCTGCCTAGAGAAGTTCCTTTAGCATTTGTTGTAAACCTGGTTTGGTGGTGCTGAATTCTCTTAGCTTTTGCTTGTCTGTAAAGTTTTTTTTTCCCCCATCGAATCTGAGATCCTTGCTGGGTAGAGTAATCTTGGTTGTCGGTTTTTCCCCTTCATCACTTTAAGTATGTCCTGCCACACCCTTCTGACTTGCAGAGTTTCTGCTGAGAAATCAGTTATTAACCTTATGGGGATTCCCTTGTATGTTATTTGTTGCTTTTCCCTTGCTGTTTTTATTTTTTTCTTTGTATTTAATTTTTGATAGTTTGATTAATATATTCTTGTCGTGTTCCTCCTTGGATTTATCCTGTATGAGACTCTCTGTGCTTCCTGGACTTGATTGACTATTTTGTTTCCCATATTAGGGAAGTTTTCAACCATAATCTCTTCAAATATTTTCTCAGTTTCTTTCTTTTTCTCTTCTTCTTTTGTGACCCCTATAATTCGAATGTTGTTGTGTTTAATGTTGTCCTAGAAGTCTCTGAGACTGTCCTCAATTCTTTTCATTCTTTTTTCTTTATTCTGCTCTGCGGTAATTATTTACACTATTTTATCTTCTTGGTTGCTTATCGTTCTTCTGCCTCAGTTATTCTGCTATTGATTCCTTCTAGAGTATTTTTAATTTCATTTATTGTGTTGTTCATTACTGTTTGTTTGCTCTTTAGTTCTTCTAGGTCCTTGTTAAATGTTTCTTGTGTTTTCTCCATTCTATTTCTGAGATTTTGGATCATCTTTACTATCATTACCCTGAATTCTTTTTCAGGTAGTCTGCCTATTTCCTCTTCATTTATTTGGTCTGGTGGGTTTTTACCTTGCTCTTTCATCTGCTGCATATTTCTCTGTCTTCTCATTTTGTTTAACTTGCTGTGTTTGGGGTCTCCTTTTCTCAGGCTGCAGGTTCATAGTTCCTGTTGTTTTTGGCATCTGCCCCCCATGGGTGTGGTTGATTCAGTGGCTTGTGTAGGCTTCCTGGTAGAGGGGACTGGCGCCTGTGTTCTGGTGGGCAGGGCCATGTCTGGTGCTGTGTTTTGGAATGTCTGTGAACTTAGTATGATTTTAGTCAGCCTCTTTGCTAATGAGTGGGTTTGTGTTCCTGTGTTGCTAGTTGTTTGGTATGGGGTGTCCAGCACTGGAGCTTGCTATTCGTTTAGTGGAGCTGGGTCTTAGTGTTGAGATGGAGATCTCTGGGAGAGTTTCACCGATTGGTATTACCTGGGGCCAGGAAGTCTCTGGTGGTCCCATGTCCTGAATTCAGCTCTCCCACCTCAGAGGCTAAGGCCTGACACCCGGCCTGAGCACCAAGACCCTGTCATCCACACGGCTCCAAACTCTGGAGCGCCACACTCCAGAGGCCCTCCATTCAACGTGCTGCCTCTCCCCTTCTGCCTCATTAGTTGCTTTTTGTGCTAGAGAATGTTAGTCAAACATTGTTAAGCTTGGCAATGATGCCTCATGGATATAGAGCTAGGAATAAAGAGAAAAGTGTTGCCAGATGGACTAAAGGTGACCATGAATAATGTAGCAGAGTCAGGCAGGGAAGGAAAAGTAAACACATGGAAAAACTCCTTAACAACTATGTCCAGTGACATTAATTGATACATTTTTAGGATCAAATGCATGTCTGACTTTAGCCTATGACTTAAAGGATTGCTGGCTGAAGCAAATGCACAAGGCTCCAGCCAGAATGATATAAATTTTTGGTGATAAAATAAAGAGTAGCTTCCATGCATAACCTGACATTCCATACCTAACACTACTACTTTTGAAATTTATCCAATGAATAGATTTAATTTATCCAAATCCAGAGAAACACTCCAGCGGTCTTATCTTCTCAAATAATCGGAAGATATTTGTATGTGGCCATTTAGAATTACTCTTGCAGCAAAGAGCAATTTAAATGAGAATATTTAAAGCCAGTGCATAATTATTTAGGTTATTTCCTAATAGGGAACTCAGAAAACATGGATTCATGCCAGGAAATTATAGAGTCATTTAATTTAGAGGCAATTGTTATTTTCTGTCATTATCAAAGTTATATGAACATTGCCAGCAAACAAAAATATGAGACATATGCTTACTAACTAGGAATACTTGGAGCACTGAATGTGCATTTTTATGGCTCTGGAGATATACATGATATAAATGACATATATGCTATAGATACAGCAGCTGGACAGTGTCGGGTCAGCTTTCTGGTGGTCTTCATAGGAGGCGGAAGAAATGTTGTAATGTTCACAAAATATGCAGTAGAAAAAGATATTGGCATTATAGTTGCAAAGCTAGCCCCTAAGCTGTTTTCTGCAGGCTAATTGGATTCCTGCAGATATTTGATGTGACAAATAGATGAAACAGTCAACAGGCTGTGACTTAGAATGTGTAATCGAGTATTAAACTTCTCCTTTCCAAATGTCTCTTTAAGAATAATTTATTCCCCATCTCTACGCACTTATCTTGTTCCAGGTACAGAAGTATTGCTGCTAACCTACTTGAATTTAAATTCTGTTAATAATAGCAATATTTCTATTTGTGGTTTATAAAGTACTTTGAGTATGTATTATCTGATAGATATTGTGGGTTTCCACTATATAGCCAACGAAGAGCTAATTCCAAAAGGTTAAGTGATTTGCCAGTTGGTAGTGAATAACTGCAGTGGAATTCCATTTGCATCTGTTGCTCTTTTCACTTAAAGTTTTAATTAACACTAAAAGTTGTTATAATGGATATAAAAGCTTTATAAAAGGGTTAAGCCCACTAGACACATTTGTAACAGATGTGCAATATATTCGTTACAGCCCTGGGTCTTTCCAATTACTTCACTTCTATCCATATCCAGGATTTACCACCCTGTTTAAATAGATAATCTCTACCCTGGGTTATTGTGATAGAATTCCAACTGGTGGTACGTAAACTCTTACCTTCCTTCCTCTGCAATCACAGTGATAGTCTAAAAGCTTTTTGTTCATGGACTCTAAAGTTTCTAAACTTTTATTGGCTTCTCGATGTCCCTAGGAAAAATCTAGAGTCTTCGATATGGCTTAAAAGGCTCAGGTCTCCACTGACATCTGCAGCTTCCTCCCTCTACATTCTGCCTTCTGGGTTTCTTTTCCTTCCCATTCTTGCAAGCCTCTCTCTTGAATTTGAAAATACTATTCCCGCTACAAAATCATGTGTCATCCCCTTCACTTCCTGCCTAGAAAATTCCAACTAATTCTTTAAATGTAGGCCAAATGTCTTCTGGTAGACCTCCCTTTTACTCTCAGATCCCTTGAGATCTACATGTGCTCCTATGGCATCTGTGCTTCTATTTGTCAGCTTTCTTTACACTCAGAATCATTTATTGAGGAAAAATTCTGTGAGTCCACCATGTCTTTGTTACTCATGATTGTAGGGTCAATATTTAACTTGGTTGTCAAATAAAAAAAACAGAAACAAAAGGAAAACAAAAAATCAACAATGGGTGAATGAATGAACAGATATAGAAATAAAATGGTGGGTACAGATATGAACAAAAAAACTAATGGTTCTTTAGCTAGGTTTCCATTTAGCTTTTTAAAAAGTTACCCAATTAAAAAAAATCCCAAACTTCAAAAACCAATATGACAAGCCAACCTATGGGATATTTTTTACATTAATAGTGGTTAACGGAATGACTATTTAACATAAGAGATACTACATTTTGCAAATAGAGAACAGACAAACCGACATAGTGATGGAGGTAGTGAAAACACACACCATAACAGTGTAGGAAACTTTGCTTGTTTGAATCAAAAGTTCAACGATGCCCTTAACTGTGCTACAAACCCATCTGTTTCAGTATTTAGATGCTGACAATAGCACAAGTGAAATGGAAATCTTACCCTAATTTGAAGACAGATCCAGTCTGCTCTCCAACTGCAGGTGATTTCCACTATCAAATGGAAGAATCTAGGAAGAAAAAAAAAAACAATTAAAAAAAAACAGTTTAAGGTTTTTCAGTTAAACATTTACAGCATTAAATGATTTAACAATATTTTGTTCTTTTCAATTCTAGAAACAATAACCTACGTATTTCCTTGAGATAATAAATATTCTTTACATAGGACTGTAGTGATGATTATTATAAGCAACATTGCTGCATAGAAAATAATGTATTTATGGCACACTTCGTTTTCTTCATGTCCTCACGTGGCAAGAAATAGCATTTTCAGTGACAATTTATTTGCTATTAGGAAGATTCTAGTTTGAGGTGGGATCGATTTAATGTGTGTGTTTTGTGTTATGGGTAGATTCAGAATTTTATGCTGAAATATTGCTAACACAGTTTATGAGCAGTTCTATGTGATTATGAAATGGCTGCTTTATCTCTCTGCTTGTCCTGTCTCCGTTTCAAACAGGAAGAAGCCTGAGGTTGTTCAAACTATGAGGGGGTGTGAGAACCTATTAAATACGCTGAGTTAATTGGATTGAGGGTTTATTACTGTGATATCAAAAACATTCAGCTTGGCTTTCAAATTGAAAAGGACTATTTAAAAATAAAAAGGTTCTCGGGTTTCCCTGGTGGTGCAGTGGTTAAGATTCCGCCTGCCAATGAGGGGGACACGGGTTCGATCCCTGGTCTGGGAAGATCCCACATGCCGTGGAGCAACTAAGCCCGTGCACCACAGCTACTGAGCCTGTGCTCTAGAGCCCGCGAGCCACAACTACTGAAGTCCATGTGCCTAGAGTCTGTGCTCTGCAACAAGAGAAGCCACAGCAATGAGAAGCCCGTGCACCGAAACCAAGAGTAGCCCCAGTTCACTCTCTAGCAGCAGCTAGAGAAAGCCCACGCACAGCAACGAAGACCAAAAGCAGCCAAAAATAAATAAATAAAATAAATAAGTTTAAAAAATAAATAAATAAAAAGAGCTAGGCTAGGATTGATATAGTTCAAAAAGTTAAAAAAAAAAAAAAGGTTCTAAAAGGACATTATACTATCCTGTTACAAGCCAGTCTGTACACAGGCATACACTCCCTGTTCAAGGTGAATCAGGTCCTCATCCATAAACCAAGGCTTTGAATCTGCACCTCCATGGGCAACTGGTGATTTTGTTTCCAATAGAACTTTCCAAGCTACATAATTCCTCCACTGACAAGTGTTTTGAGAAAGGTGACTATTCTAAACAGCAAGCTTTTTACTACAGTCTGATCTAATCAAGACGAAGACATGAGCTCCTTTGAAGTGATTGGATTTATTACACTTGGTAATAAATCCAATCACTTACCAGCTTCTGGCTTGGCCTGTTTTCAAGCAGGCATATGATTTCTAGGTACAGAGGGAAGTGATTATTATGCTGTTTAGAATGCAGGGAACACTAGAACAATGGATATAGTTATGAAAAATTGATTTTTTGTCAATCACTATCATTTAGTGTCCAGGAAAGCCAATCTAGATACAACAGTCAGTGCTTTTATTATCATTAGATCAGAACTGCTAGTATTTTTAGCTATGAGAAATATAACTTTTAACATATCACATATTCTTTGATTTATGTTATTGCACCACAGTCCTACTTTGCATGGTGCATAATTCATCATAGAATTATAATATAATCTCAGAGTGATAAAATCAAGAAGCAAGAATAAAGGAAAATGTCCTGTGGTCTCTGTTCCATACTCTGTTCCATAAGAGTTGAATTATGTTGAATTTGAACTGGGGATTCTGAGAAGACAATGGAGGGAATAGTTTTACCCAGTAAGATTCTATGCAATACCACTGGATGAGCACAGATTTTCTGTGCCTAGAAAATATTTGATTTCCTATTTGTGAAAAAATTTCCCCAGAAGAGGACAAACATTAAAATTATATTAAATTTCAAAACACTGATAAGACAAGAATGGATAAAAACCTCCAAAAATTCACTCCTCCGTAAAAGCAATGAGACTGGCAACAGTGGTCAAAATCAACGTTTTCAAAAATTCTGGAAATTAACCAAACACTTGCAACAATTTGGGTAGTCTTTATTCAAGACTTTATGGAATCTTAGTTTAAAAAAAGTGAGTTTTATGGCATTTCAATATTTCCTAATATCAGGTCCCTCTCTACTAGTTCTGTGGTAGCCTTGAGAACCAACAGCCCATAGTCAAAGTGAAAACCAGCAACGTAGCATCTTCTGAAAAAAGTGAAATGGAGCTGGTTTCTCCAGGTTTCCTGGAAAATCCCACTGGCAGAACTTGTTTTATTTGACCTGACTCAGACCTTTCACAGGGTGAACAGTCTTTTCCTGAGGGTGTTGTTGAAAATAATCAGTAGCCATTATGTATCATCACAGCCACCTGAAGCAGTAAGAATTGGGGCAAGTAAAAAAACGGACCAAAACAATTTAAATGAAAAGCTGGGGAATGAGACGCCCATAGGGAACTTTGAAAGCACCAATGTTTTTCTGGAAATCTACAAGGCCACATGCATGTGTAGAATTGTGTGAAATCCTAGGAGAGGCATGTACAGGGCTGTGTATATGCCTAGGACAGACCTAAGAATGTCCTAAACTGTCACTGCTGGCTGACTTTCAAGCCCCGTGAAAACAGTAAATGAAGGCCAAAATGGTGTAACGATCTATCTCTGTGTTGAAGGCAGGCCCTAACATGCACAAGAAACCTCTTAGCAAAGACTAGGAGACATTGGTGAAAACATTCAAAAACAAAAAACCTTAAAGTCCTTTATCTGATAAGGATTTAGTATTCAGAACATATTAAAAACTCTTACAATCTAACTATAAAAAGACAAACAATCTAATTTAAAAATGAGCAAAGAACTTGATAAACATTTTCCTAAGGAAGATGCACAAATGGCCAAAACCCTCAAAAAACGGTGCTCAACATCATTAGTCATTAGGGAAATCAAAAGCACAACCACAACAAAATACCACTTCATACCTACAGGATGGCTATAATCAAGACAGACAATATCAAATGTTATCTAGGATGTGGAGATGCGAGCCCTCATAGACTGCTAGTAGGAATGCAGAATGTTCAAACCATTTTGAACATGAGTTGGGGAGCTCCTCAAAAAGTTAAACATAGTGTTACCTTATGACCCAGTAATTCTACTCCTAAGTATATACCCAACAGAATTGAAAATATATATTTACTCAAAAAATGGTCTGCAAATATTTATAGCAGCATTATTTATAATAGCCAAAGATTAAGAACAACCCAATTTCCATCAACTGATGAATGGATAAACAAAATGTCCTATATTCGTCTTCAGCCTTGAAAAGAAAAATGAAATACTGATTCATGATGCAACATCCATAAACTTTGAAAATGAAAGTGAAAACTGAAACATGCTAAATGAAAAGAGCTCCATACAAAAGGTGACATATTGTATGATTCCATACACATGAAACGTCCTGAACGGGCAAGTTCATAGAAACTGAAAGTAGATTAGTAAAAAGTAGATTAACCAAGGGGCTGGGGTGTGTGTGGGGGGGAGGGCATTGGGAAGTGACTACTAATGAGTATGGGCTTTCTTTCCGGGATGATAAAAATGTTCTTGAATCAGGTAATGGTGATGGTTTTGCCACCTTGTGAATGTATAGATGATCACTCAGTTGTATACTGTAAACGAATGATTTTTATGGTGTTGAATTATATCTTAATAAAAAAACTGATAACGTATTCACTAAAGAAAAAGAGAAGATATTCACCTTGATGTCAATATTTGTATACATTCAAACTAATCAGATAATGAAATATTGCAATATTAAATCAAAGTTAGGGGAAATATTACTTTTGGAACAATAGCGACCCAAAAAAAATTCTTTAGCAGAATCTCAAAGTATATTTGCATTCAGATAATTCAGTTTTACTACCTTAATATAGATGGATTTGAATCTTAGATAATTATGGCAAATATTTACATGGATAAGCATCTAAAATATCAACACTGATTTGTGCCCATGTTTAATACATTTCCTTGGTATATAGATGAGATATATGAAGTTTAGCTATATATTTTTTTAAGTTTTCTGAATAGACTTTTTAATTGAAGTATAAGTGATTGAAACCTCCGTAAAATAGCACATTTCCTCGAAAGTTTGTGGAATAAATTAAGTTTACTAACAAACAAGGGGCAACTATAAGGATGAAAAATAGATATGCTTTGGTTTTCTGAATCAGAAAGGTGATGAATAATTAATGGTGGGGCATAACTCAGGAGTCTTAAGGTTGAAGCCTGAGTGAAAAATTAGCATCTTGTAGAACAGGCTGGGAATTTGAAAGCATTCATTTCTCCTGAAGTTTCACTTTGCAAATTCATGCTACTTCGTTTAATCTCTCTTTCATTTATTCACTGATTCATTAATATATTTATTCACTTATTTTATTTAATTTAGATATTTGATATTCAATCATATGCATTTATTAAGTAGCTAATGATGTAAAATATTGCTTAAATGTAATGAATACAAGACTAGTGCAGATTATAAATCTTCTTTCATGTAATTACAGAATGAACTTAAGGTCACATGTGGAAATATTTTTAGGTATAACAATTACATATCTCTAATAAAGGAATTGAAACAAGGAAATACCATCATGGCAAGAAGGTCTTTTTATAAGTGTTGAAAAAGTTTTTGAACAATGCTAAACATTGTTTAAAGTGCCTTACATATATTAAGTCCTCACTACAACCCTTAAAGTGGCACTATTGTTATCAACATGTTTAGATGGCTACTATGTGGTGGAGATAGGATCTGAACCCAGGCAACATTTGCTATGATGTGTTTACCTGGACTTTGATGAGATTATCGTTTTGGTATGAAAAATCTTAGGGAGAAAGGGAATTCTAAGTTTGGAGAATAAAAAGAACTGAAAAGAAAAAACAGGAAGAGGATACATCTGATTGGAACTGAGGCTGATGGGAATTAGTGATTGGGAAGGTGAAATGAACAGAGTGTGGATAGTTAAGAGAGAACTGGGAACGACAGACTGAGAATTTTGGAAGTTATCTGGAGAAAGAGAGAGACGGAGAGTTTTGAGTGAAGGAGTGGAATTATGAAAGCAGTGTTTTGTGAACAGTAATCTTGCCTGGTATGGGTTATTTGCTTGAGATACCTCTGAGGGGGTGGTTAATCAATCATGCAGTAAGGTCAGAATTATGGAAGTCAAATCCTTAGCCAAGAAAGTTGGAATAAGTAGATTCAAGTGATTTGGGCCCTTCTAGATTCTCTTTAAAATTTAAACTGTTAAAATCAATTAAAAGAAGAGCTTTCTGTGACCACACCCTCCATTCCCTCCACTTTGCATATACAACCACTCTTTCTGAGGTCATGCTTTGATTCATGAGATTTCCAGCCTAGTGACTACTCCATTATCCACCCCCCAATGTACTGCTTTATTTTCCATTCACTTATTTTTTTTTTACATCTTTATTGAGGTATAATTGCTTTACGTTGTTCTTAGTTGCTACTGTATAACAAAGTGAATCAGCTATATGTATACCTATATCCCCATATCGCCTCCCTCTTGTGTTTCCCTCCCACCCTTCTAGGTGGTCACAAAGCACCCTCCCTGTGCTATGTGGCTACTTCCCACTAGCTATCTATTTTACATTTGGTAGTGTATATATGTCCATGCCACTCTCTCACTTTATCTCAGTTTACCGTTCCCCCTCCCCGTGTCCTCAAGTCCATTCTCTACATCTGCGTCTTTATTCCTGTCCTGCTCCTAGGGTCTTCAGAACCTTTTTTTTTTTAAATTCCATATATATGTGTTAGCATACGGTATTTGTTTTTCTCTTTCTGATTTACTTCACTCTGTATGACAGACTCTAGGTCCATCTACCTCACTACAAATAACTCAATTTCATTTCTATTTTTGGCTGATTAATATTCCACTGTATATATGTGCCACATCTTCTTCATCCATCTGTCGATGGACACTTAGGTTGCTTCCATGTCCTGGCTATTGTAAATAGAGTTGCAATGAACATTGTGGTACATGGCTCTTTTTGAATTATAGTTTTCTCTGAGTATATGCTCACTAGTGGGATTGCTGGGTCCTATGGTAGTTCTAGTTTTAGTTTTTTTAAGGAACCTCCATACTGTTCTCCATAGTGGCTGTATCAATTTACATTCCCACCAACAGTGCAAGAGGGTTCCGTTTCACCCACACCCTCTCCAGCATTTGTTGTTTGTAGATTTTCTGATGATGCCCATTCTAACTAGTGTGAGGTGATACCTCATTGTAGTTTTGATTTGCATTTCTCTAATGGTTAGTGATGTTGAGAATCTTTTTATGTGTTTGTTGGCAATCTGTATATCTTCTTTGGAGAAATGTCTATTTAGGTCTTCTGCCCATTTTTGGATTGGTTTTTTTTTTTTTTTTTTTTTTTTTTTTGCGGTACGCAGGCCTCTCACTGTTGTGGCCTCTCCCGCTGCAGAGCACAGGCTCCGGACGTGCAGGCTCAGCAGCCATGGCTCACGGGCCCAGCTGCTCTGCGGCATGTGGGATCTTCCCAGACCGGGACGTGAACCCATGTGCCCTGCATCGGCAGGCAGACTGTCAACCACTGCGCCACCAGGGAAGCCCAGGTTGTTTGTTTTTTTGATATTGAGCTGCATAGCTGCTTGTATATTTTGGAAATTAATCCTTTGTCAGTTGCTTTGTTTGCAAATATTTTCTTCCATTCTGAGGGTTGTCTTTTCATCTTGTTTATGGTCTCCTTTGCTGTGCAAAAGCTTTTAAGTTTCACTAGGTCCCATTTGTTCATTTTTGTTTTTATTTCCATTTCTCTAGGAGTTGGATCAAAAAGGATCTTGCTGTGATTTATGTCATAGAGTGTTCTGCCTATGTTTTCTTCTAAGAGTTTTATAGTGTCTGGCCTTACATTTAGGTCTTTAATCCATTTTTTTTTTGTATGGTGTTAGGGAGTGTTCTAATTTTATTCTTTTACATGTAGCTGTCCAATTTTCCCAGCACCACTTGTTGAAGAGGCTGTCTTTTCTCCATTGCATTTAATTTTGTAAAATCCAGTTGAGTTTGTAAGGTCCAACTTTTCACTAGGATCCCCACCAATACTCTGATCTCCCTTGCTTCTCTGTATTTCATCATAAAACTCTAATGCATAAAAAACCAAACACATAGATAATTATTTTTGTAAAAATTCTCTGTGCTCTCACCCCAATCTCCCACCTAAGAAGTCTAATACTGCTTGAGTCACACAATGGGATAAATTGATGTCACTAAAAATTCTTGTTCACTAACCTCAAAAGTGCTTTCAAACTTTGCCCCAAACTCCTGTTATTCATTGAGTCAACAGTCTCCCACTTCTCAAAATGTTTTTTACAAATTATATTTATTTTTGTTTTATCTTAAAGCATGCACAAAATTGAAGAGAAACCATGAGTATCTGTCATTTGCTTCAACAATTATCAGTGCAGCCAAACTTGCTTCATGTAGTTCAACACACAGCTCCTACCCTATGTATTATTTTGAAGGTAAACTTGGATATCTTATTGTTTTATCCATCAATAATTCAGAGAATATCTCTAAAAGATATAAGCATTATTTTCAACATATTCACAATATCACTGTTAAAATAATGATAATTTCTTATCATTAAACATTTATCTTAAAGCTATTTGATGATGATGATGATTTTTACAGTTGGTTTGGTTGGAATCAGGATAAAAACAATATCCCCACATAGCATGTATAGGATATATCTTTTAATTAAAGGTCCTTCACGCCTCATCTTTGTTTTCCCTTGCCATTTTATTATTGAAGCAGAAACTAACACACCATTGTAAAGCAATTATACTCCAATAAAGATGTTAAAAATAAATAAATAACAAAAAAAAAGGAATCAGGTAATTTGTTATGTGAAATCTCCATCTTTTAAACATTACTAACTGCATCATTTTATTGTCTTTTTTTTTGGTGGGGGGGGTCAAGCCATTTTGTTGAGGGGCTTCAGGGGAGGGTTGAAGGCCTAGGAGGACAATGAGATCTGACATTCTTTTCCTGGCTGGGATTCTCCAGATTCACAGTCACTGAAAGCTATTGTCTTTTTTTTTTTAATTTGATTGGATTATAGTTGATTTACAATGTTGTTTTAGCTTCAGGTATACAGCAAACTGATTCAGTTATACATATACATATATTCATTCTTTTTTCAGATTCTTTTCCCATATAGGTTATCACTGAATGTTGAGTTGGTTATCTATATATAGTAGTGTGTATATGTTAATCCCCAGATCCTGATTTATCCCTCCCCCCAACATCTCCTCTTTGGTAACCATAAGTTTGTTTTTGATATCTGTAAGTCTGTTTCTGTTTTGTAAGTAAGTTCATTTGTATCATTTTTTAAAATTAGATTCCACATATGAGTGATATCATATGATATTTGTCTGACTTCACTTTGTATAATAATCTCTAGGTCCATCCATGTTGCTGCAAATAGCATTATATCATTCTTTCTTATGGCTGAGTAATACTCCATTGTACATATGTATCACATCTTCTTTTAAAAAGTTTCTTTATCCCCCGTTTTCCCAGCAAACTGGCAGTTAGATCTAGAGACCTGTCAGATTCGGCTCTAATGATTTTGGTAAGAATACATCATAGCTGGTGCTGTGCTGTCTCTCTAAACATGATGATAAGATTTGGATCAGATACTATTAGCCTGATTCACCCATTATACAGTTTTTCATTATCCTTTCATAAATAATTTTAGCAGCCATGGATGACTACTGTTTACATCCATTATTTCATTAAGGTTTGCAAAATGGTGATATTTTATTTTTATTATTTATTCTGCCATGAAAACAAAGCTAAGAGGAAAGAGAAAAAATGTTCTAGGAATGGGGTGTGTGCTGTGTTTCTTGTATTCGCAATCTCTTTTATTCTATATCACCAAATATGTGTGGACTGAGCTGGAAAATCTTCATCTTTGGGAGAGGCAGAGGGAGGAACATTCACACAAGTTAACAAATTTTGTCCCTGCCATAATAAATATTACAATTGTGGGCACAAAGAAAGAAGTGGCAAATTCTTCTTGGGAGTTAGAAATAGTTAGATGGAAAAAATAATGTGTGTTTGTGTGTGTGTGCATTTATACATGTGGGAACATGATTATAAAACTGGAGAAAAGGAGGAGGCAGAAAATGGTGGACTTTAATAATCATATAAAGTAAATTTTTTTCCTAATAGGCAGAGAGATAAAAAGTTTTAAGTAAGACAATACGAAAAATTTGTGTTGTAGGAAGATCACATTTCTAGCAGCATGAAGAATGGACTGACAGGGAAAGATTGAAGGCAGACCAGTGTAGTCCTTATTCCTGTAGCTGAAATGAAAAGGATGAAGGTGTGAACCTTTAGTTGCAGTAGAGAGAGTCCTTTATACCCCTAGCTCAGCACCTGTTAAACTATACTGTAATTTCTAGTCTGTCTTCTGCATTTAACTGCAATGAATATTTAACAGGTGATGGGAGCAGTTTGCCCCAGGTGCAGGCAATAAAAGTAGATAATTTTAAAATGCCAATAAAACGACTATAAATTAATCTCCTTTTTATTATTACAATGCACCGGCAATGCTAAACAACATTAGTATTAAAATACTCCTCACCGAGGGCTTCCCTGGTGGCGCAGTGGTTGAGAGTCCGCCTGCCGATACAAAGGACACGGGTTCAAATCCTGGTCCGAAAAGATCCCACATGCCGCAGAGCGGCTGGGCCCGTGAGCCATGGCCGCTGAGCTTGCGCGTCCGGAGCTTGTGCTCCGCACCGCAGCAGGAGAAGCCACAACAGTGCTCCACAACAGGAGAGGCCACAACAGTGAGAGGCCCGCGTACCGCAAAAAAAAGCCAAAAACTCCTCCGCGATAAAAAACATTTTGTTGGTCTAAGTTCTGATTTTTCTTTTCATTAGTTTTAATTAATCAGTTTCCATTTGGTCTCTTAACAGCATTTTAAAGAAAACTTAATTTGCATCTACCTTAGTGCCTGCGGCTGCAATCGGAGACTAGGGGCCAAAGAGAAAAAGAAAGTAGGTGGGTATAACAAGAATTTACTCATGAGAATATAATCCTGAACAAGGAGATTCTTATTAAAATATTCTTCATTTAATATATTCTTCAACAGAAGAATGAAATATTCATTTTAAAAAGTTGTATTTGGAAGTATCTACAATAATATTTTTATAAATATTTTTCTGGAATATCTTCATCTGCTCCAGTCTTCTTACATATTTAAACTTATAGACGTTTGTCTTTCCTTATACAGTTCCATTTTCAACATCCTTATAGGTACAAATCCAAATTCCCTTTCAAGTCCCAGTTCAAATTCCATTTCTACTGTAAAGCTGTTTCTTTCCTCTAAACTTATGTAGCAATATTTATGCCTTTATGTGTAAAGGCAATATAGCCCACCCACTGCCTACCCTTAATCAAGGGTCATTGTGTACACATTGCAAAATTGAAATTAAATCCATTTTTATTATTGTTTATTCACTGCTGTATATTTAACACATCTGATAAAGTGCGTTGCCCATAGTAGGCACACTAGAAACAGGCATAGATTACTTTGAATTCATTTAAGATTTTTTAAAATCTTAAATTTTAAGATTTTTAAAACTTTTAAGATTCTTTCAACCCTGCAGTTGTGTGATTCTTTTAACCTCTGTATGTTATGCTTCAAAGTGAATACTTTGGGGACTGTAGAATAGAGAGGGAGAAAAAAATTGAAAAAAAATAGATTTATGTTTAAGGGTTTTATAAGAAACTCTTCCAAATTATATCCATTTTTAATGAACATAATACTTTGGTAATATTTGCTTAACTAATCTGTACTAAAAACACTAATATACAAGGTCACAGGTTACGTTTATGGCAAACAGAGGTAAACACTGTGGAGGAGAAGACATAATTTTAAGGCCTGGTGATTGCATCTCTAGCAAGAGATGCTTAAATCACATTCATCCAAATTGGAACAAACTATGACATATTTTAAAAAATAGTCTTTTGATTCATCTCTCATGAGAGATTAGAAATGTAGGACCAATGAGTGGGATTTGGCCTGAAAACATTGTAAAATAGCTTTTAGCAAGCCTAGTGAGGCAGGAAGAGTACCTACCAAGGACTGTTAAGGAAATTCTTACATTGAAAAGGATGTTTACTTGTTTGCCAAAATCATTCATACCTACTGTGTGCCAGAAGCTGTCTACTTAATTGTGTCCCCTCATACAAAGAAAAGTAAGAGCTTAACGTATATGAAAAATATTTCAGAACAACGGAAAATACAAATGTATATCATTACTCTTATATACTATAGAACATAAATAATATGTAGAGCAAAAGAGGATGTTTTTAAAGTGCTCTGATATTTCTGAGAATGGAATGATTAATAATTCTGTCTTTAAGGATTAAAGAAAGCTTTGGAAAGTAGGTGGTATTTGAACTGAAACATGCAGTATGGGAAACATTTCAAATGTGAATGAAGAAGTTTGTGTGCATTTTGTGGGAGGATGGTGACTTCCGGGTGCAGTAGAGTCTTAGCAAGTCACTAGTAACTGGTGTGCAGTTTGCTTCTGGTTGTGAATCTGCAAAGGATGGATTGGTTCTATAGTAGATTACAAATGGCCACAAATCCTTTGTTGCTCCTCCCATTAAGAGGTATAGTGTATTTCCATATCCCTTGAATTTGAAATGACTTGCTTTGACCAAAAGAATGCAAGGTAAGTGATGTTGTATGAGTTTGGAGCCAGGCCTCGAGATCCTTGCAACCTCCTGTCTTACATTCTTGGAACAACCAAGTGTGAACAAATCTCAGTCAGATATCTGGAAAGGATATGTAGAGACTTGAGTCTTGATTGAAACCTGTCAATGCCAAATGTGGAGTGAGACCATTATAGTTTATTTGACCACTGACAAATTATCAGTAGATTGTCCAGATGAGTAAGCCCAGGTGAGAGCAGTCCAGAATGCCGATTCTCAGAATAATGAGCTGATAAATGGTTGTTGTTTTTTTAAGCCACTAAGTTTTGGAAGTTGTCTATTGTCACACAAAGGTAAATTGATATGAAGCCACTGTATTGAGGGCCTATAATGTGATACTAAAGTTTTTGGATTTTATTTTCAAAAAGTGGGGGACTTCGATATACTATCAATGAACAGGGGAATTTGAAATTAAAAACACACTACCATTAACATTAGCACTCCCTAAAATGAAAAGCTTAGGTATAAATCTAACAGAATATATACAAGCTCCGTATGAGGAAAACTACAAAACTCTGATGAACTGAATCAAATAAGAACAAAATAAATGGAGAGATATTTCATGCCCATGGATAGGAAGAGTCTACATTGTCAAGATATCAGTTCTTCTCAACTTGTTCTGTAGATTCAATGCAATCCCAATAAAAATCCCAGCAAGTTTTTTTGTGGATATCAACAAACTGTTTCTAAAGTTTATATAAAGAGAGAAAAGACTCAAAATAGCCAACACAATATGGAGAGAAGAACAAAGTTAGAGGACTGATGTGATCCAACTTCCAGACTTACCATAAAGCTACAGTAATGAGGAAAATGTGGTATTGTTAAAAAAAAAAAAAAAAGACAAATAGATCAATTAAACAAAATAGAGATTCCCCCAAATAGACCCATATAAATATAGTCAGCTGATCTCTGACAAAGAAGAAAAGGCAACACAGTGGAGCAAATGGTTTTAAAACAACTGGATGTCCACATGCGAAAAATGAATCTGAACACAGACCTTACACCCATCACAAAAATTAATTCAAAATTGATCACAGACCTGAATGGAGAATGCAAAACTATACATCTCCTAGAAGATAACACAGGAGAAATCTTGAGTATGACAATGACTTTTTAATATAACACCAAAAACGCAATCCATGAAAGAAATAGCTGGTAAGCCAGACTTGATTAAATTAACACCTTCTACCTGTGAAAGACAATGTCAAGAGAATGAGAAAACAAGCTACAGACTAGGAGAAAACGTTTGCAAAAGAAATATCAGATGAATGACTGTTATGCAAAATACATAAAGAATGCTTAAAATTTAACAATAAGAAAACAAATAACTGGATTAAAAAATGGGTCAAAGACATTAACAGGCATCTCACCAAAGAAGACATAGAGGTGGGAGAAAAACATATGAAAAGATGCTCCACATTATGCATCATCAGGGAAGTGTGAATTAAAATGATGAGAGACTACTACAAACCAATTAGAATGGCCCAAATCTGGAACATTGACAATACCAAATGCTGATGAAGATGTGAAGGAACAAGGACTCTCATTCATTGCTGGTGGGAATGCAAAATGGTATAGCCACTTTGGAAGACAGTCTGGCAGTTCTTTACGAAACTAAATATCCACTTACCGCATGATCTAGTAATCACACTCTTTGGTATATACCCAAAGGAGTTGCAAACTACATCCAAACAAAAATCTATATATGGATGTTTATAGCAGCTTTATTCATAGCTGCCATAACTTGGAAGGATTGGAAGGAACCAAGTTGTCCTTCAGTAGGTGAATGGATAAACTGTGGTAAATCCAGACAGTGGAATATTATTCAGGACTAAAAAAAAAAAAGAGCTATCAAGCCATGAAAAGACATGCAGGAACCTTAAATGCCTATTACTAAGTGAAAGAAGCCAAATCTGGAAATGCTATGTACTGTATGATTCCAATTATATAACATTCTGAAAAAGACAACCCTATGCAGACAGTAAAAAGAACAGCAGTGGCCAGTGGTTGGGGGAAGTGAGGAATGAATAAACAGAGCACAGATGATTAGGGGGGCAGTGAAAATACTCTGTGTGATACTATAACTATGGGTATGTGTCATTATGCATTTATCCAAACCCCCAGAATGTAAAATACTAAGCGTGGACAATAATGTAAACTATGGACTTTGGGTGATAACGATGCATCAGTGTAGGTTCATCAATTATAACCATGTACAATTCTGATGGGGGATGTTGATAATGGAGGAGGCTGTGCCTATTGGAGGGTAAGGGGTACACGGGAAATTTCAGTACCTTCCTCTCAATTTTGCTGTGAAACTAAAATTGCTAAGTTCTTTAAAAAAAGTAGGAAGCCTTAAAATGACTATGCAATACAATTGTGTCTACCTACCTGCAACCTGACACAGCACAGCAGCTGTTCTATAAATGTTTTCTGTCTTGCTAAGTTGCACCTTTCCTGGTCCTTTGGCTAGAGAGAGCAGGATTTTGTTGGGCCTTGCTTCTTCTGCACCTGTTAGTATTGCTGTGTTACCAGCTTCAGCGATGTATAGACAAAAAGAAAACCCAAGAAATTCCGTCACCATGCTGTTTTTTGATCCCAATGCTTCTAGCCAGCTTTCCTTCTTTTATGAGCCTTTCAGAGCCTCTTAAGTGTGTTTGTATATAATGTCCAGGGTTTTCAGTTATACTTAGTGGGAGAAATAAGGAAAAGTATATCTACTCCATTTTTCCAAAATTGAAAATCTCACAATTTCACTTTTGTTTCCTTTTCTCATCTTAGTTAGTACTCAATTTATGTTTCCACTTGAACTAATAATAAAACACCAGGTCACAAGTTAAGTAAATACTGTATATCAAACAAAAGGTATTCTCCAAAAATACTGAACTTCAATGACTTTCCAGCTCTTTGGACTTACGGTGATCCGCCAGATTTTATCTCCTGATTCTTTGGAAAAGAAGTTTTATACAGCAGTTTTAGTCTAACTCATCTTTGAATTTCGGAGTCTCCTTTTCTTCAGGGAAGAGTCCTCATTCTAGCTTCCTCCCTCGATTCTATGGTAAACCCAATTGGGACCAGCCATGATCTAGCCTCTGGTGAATGTGTAATGATTTGGGAGAATCAGACCATAAGCTTCTTCCCAAGGGCAATAGCTAGTAATTTGTATTTCTTGAATATGTTGTTAACCTTTGAGCCAAATGTTTGGTGTATGGTAAGTGCTCAATAGACTGATAGACAAATTCTTACCATTGCAATTCTATTTGAAGTTTTGTGTTGGGAAAAACTAGAGTAGGATGTGAAGTGTTCTTCAGATCTATTCCCTGCCTTGCACTGCTAGGCTTTGTATCACAGGGGGATCATCTCTATTAAATTAATTTTCCTAGGCTCCTTTGCGAACTGCTTCTACGTATATTGGGACAATGGAAAGTGTTCGTGGGGAATTGGAATGTGGGAAGGTAGGATAATTTCTCCCCTCTCTCTTTGTTTTGGGAGGTATCTTTGGAAGTGATTCTGACTCCTTAGTAGACATAGCTCTTTTTTTTCCTAATCTTTTTTTTTTAAATTGGAGTATAATTACTTTACAATGTTTAGTTTCTGCTGTACAATGAGGTGAATCAGCTATATTTTACATATATCCCCTCCCTCTTGGATCTCCCTCCTAAACCGCCCCCCCAATCCCGCCCATCTAGTTCATCTCAGAGCACGGAGCTGAGCTCCCTGTGCTATACAGCAGGTTCCCACTAGCTATCTATTTTACACATGGTAGTGTATATATGTCAATCCTAATCTCCCAGTTCATCCCACCCTCCTCTTCCCACCATGTCCGCATGTCCGTTCTCTATGTCTGCATCTTTATTCCTGCCCTGCAAATAGGTTCATCTGTACCATTATTTTAGATTCCCATGTATGCATTAATATACGACATTTGTTTTTCTCTTTCTGACTCACTTCACTCTGTAGGACAGACTCTAGGTCCATCCACATTTCTACAAATGACCCAATTTCATTCCTTTGGATGGCTAATAGTCCATTGTATATATGTATCACATCTTCTTTATCCATTCATCTGTCGATGGACATTTAGTTTGCTTCCATGTCCTGGAAGCAAGTCTCTAGCTTGTCAACATTAAGGTTGAACATATCATTCTCCAGTTTGGGATTTTAAAGGAAAATTGAAGACAATATAACAACTGAATATTTTAAAAGAAGAGTCAATAGAGATCAAGGAATTCTAATATATTTTCCTTTTTTTAAACAAATACATAAAGCTCTTTACCATTTCCCTCAATTATTTTGATTAACATTATAGTCAGATCTTTCAGAGCATCATTATACCAATTTTCACAGCCTGATGTAAGGACTCATTTCACAGAAATAACCATGACTAGCATTAATAGATGAATGTCAGTGTCATAACACAAGATTATAAGGCATATTTACATCATCTTAACATACATACAGAACACCATACACATACACAAAAAAATCACAGATCCAGAACAAATAAGATTCAATCTCCTAGACAGCTTACATTTATAGGCTTTGCCTGAACCTTTCTTTTTTTTTTTTTTTTTTGCTATTTTTTCATAATTTTTTCTTTCCAAGCAGCAAACAAATCTTCCCTACGTCTTGTGAATTACTTGTAACATTGTGCTCATGCAAACATAATACTTGTTTTATTGCATTAACATTTAAACAGTTTTGGATTTGGGTCCCCAAACCGTGATCTAACATTTTACTTGATGTGGCTTCATCCATATTGTCACTTTACTTGGAGTGATATGATGATTTTGTTTTTGGTGAGTTACAAAATGACAAACATGACCACAGTTCAAAAATCAAGATTCTAAGCTTCTTGGTCATGCACATTTTGCTTTCATTCTTGCAAAACGGTTTGAATCAGGAACACCATCTGATTCAACATGTACGAGTTTTCTTTTTTAAAAATCATATTTCTAAAAACAACAACAACAACAAAAAGAATGAAAGAAAATACTGTCCCACATCCACTGTTCACAAAAAGGAAGAGCAGCAAGAATCACACTGACCATTGTTAGTACACGGTCAGGTGGTGACACCGTAGTAAACACTGAACGTCATTGAAATACTGCAGGAATGTGATAATTACTATAACCCATACTTCTGTAACAGTTCAGACTGCCACTGGCGTTTGCGCTCTGGAAAATAATCTGGAATGTGGATTTTTTTAAAATCCTGAATACACTTTTTCATTTCTTCTTCCACACTTAGCTTCTCACAGACTTTCTTTTTGGAAAGATTGGTTTCCCGGGATTTGCTGATGAGTGTCTGAAAGAGTTCACTGTTTCTGCGTTTGTCTGGTGGGGGCATCCATTGCACAGGTGCTTTTTTGGAAGGACGATCCAATGTTAAGGTGTTAGGTTGGTGAGCTGTCGCCTGCTGGGCACTGGGTGGGTTGTCCTGGGGAGTGCTTGCCTCTGAGTGGCTGTCACAACTGGAAGTGGAGAGCTCATTACAGGAAGTCCCACTCTCACTTCCTTTATCTGTGACTTTGTCATGTTTCCTATCTTCATGCTCTTGTTTAGGTGACACTATTTTCTGAGATGGTCCTAAAAAGGAAAAAAGGAGTAGGAAAACTGAGTAAGAAGTGCGAAGGTCAAATTAAGCAAGCTTTATATTTTTTATATTAAACCAAGAACATTTAAGAAAAATGCCGTTTGTTGCACTAGTTTATATTTGAAGGATTAAATACAACACCTGGTGTTGTTAATGTATATTGAAACATGCAACATGGTGATTAATTATTTATAACAATAAAATTCGGGAGGTTTTGCTTGATGAGCATTTATGCTATAAAAGATTTTCAGTAACTTTATGCCAAAAGAGATTTTTGTTATTTCAGTTACTAGTTCCTGAAATCTGAAAAAGATATCATATATAAATATTTTGCTAGTCCCGTAACTATTTCACTAGACAGTTCAGTTCTGTTTTAGCGAATGGCATTAGTTGTCCTTTGCATATATATTTCACCATTATAAAAGCAGAAAGTGGGCTTCCCTGGTGGCGCAGTGGTTTAGAGTCCGCCTGCCGATGCAGGGAACACGGGTTTGTGCCCCGGTCCGGGAAGATCGCACATGCCGCGGAGCAGCTGGGCCCGTGAGCCATGGCCGCTGAGCCTACGCGTCCGGAGCCTGTGCTCCGCAACGGGAGAGGCCACAACAGTGAGAGGCCCGCGTACCGCTAAAAAAAAAAAAAAAGCAGCAAGTACCATTGCTCTATTTTACAAAGTAGCAGCATTCTCCAGGCCCAGAAGTGCAATAGCATCATTTGTGCTTCTAAGAGAGAGGCTGGTTTAAATCTTATCCTCCATCTCTTAATCTTGCTTCCTGTCTATTTCCTTGGAGAGAATTATGAAAGTGATGTAAAATATATATGTGCCTAATATTATGCTGAAAAATAGGGTTGAAATATAGTATTCTCTTAAATTAAAAGGCTTAGCATTTGAGGTAAATTACCTAGGAGGACAATTTTCAGAAAGTGATAGTTTGCCAAGACAATTATTTCAAATACACAAACAGTTTATTTCCAAGAGGGAGCATATATTATTCCCTTTGACTCTGCTGTGGGATTAGGACCTCCATCTAACATTTATTGAATACCACCACATACCCAGAACTATAATAAAACCTTGATTTAACTGGAGCCCAACCATTCAGAAATATAAGTTACCCAAATCTTATTTTTTTCTTGTAGTCAACTTTTATGAACAAGTTATATAAATCAGAATTGAAGGGAAAAGCATCAATATTTTAAGCAATTGCCTAGGGGATTCTGCTGTGCAGCCAGAATTGAGAACAACTGATCTAATTCAGAGGTTTCAACTTTAGCCACATATGGAATTACTTGGAAAGCTTAGATTATTGATGCCTTGGTCTTAACCCCAGACATCCTGCTTTAATGAAATGCTACCTGACCATCAGGTCATTTAATAAATTCAGATGATTTCAACATGCAGTCAAGATTATGAGCCTTTCCTCAGTCTAACATACATGAATTGAGTTAATAACCAATATGAATAGTTTATATAAGTCAGAAGGTGGGGAAACAAACCAACAAAAATACTTTTCATAATAGCACTTACTAAGTACTACCCACTGTTGGATGTTATCACCAATTTTCCTATTTAAAATCAGAAGAAAAAAACATTGATACCAGTTAGTATCAGTTAGTTGAGTGGGATTAAAGATTTTTAAAAGCTTTAGAACCTTTTGGAGTGATGAAAATATTCTATATCTTGACTGTAGAGTTAAATACAGGACTGTACACATTTGTGAAAACACAGAATTGCAGAGCTAAAATGGATGGGTTTTTCTGTATGTAAACTATATCTGAATTAACCTAACCAAAAACATACAAAAAATCCAAAAAGCTTTAAAGAATGTGTACTTATTTGAGAGACGGTGTTAACCAATATTTCATACTTCCTTTGTCCACAATACAGTAAAAGCAGAACAAATGCAGATGCTTATGAAAGCTTAGTAAGAAAGTGCACTAATACATTTCAGAAGCATTTGCAACCATGGATTAAAGAAAACAGACACAAACAGTTGTTTCCTTTAAGTCTCTGCCATTTTCATTTATGGTAAGAGAGAAAGGGGGTGAATCTGAGGGATGGGGGTGGAGAAGATACACTTCCTAATACTCCTTGCTGACTTACCCACATCCATTCTGTACCCTCCACTGTCTTTAGTGGCTGATATGGGCACAAACCATGTCCTTAGGCTCCCCTGCCTTGCGGTTTTCAGTTGGATTCAGCCAGCGATAAAGACTGGCAAGATCAGGCGCTACCTGACCTCACCCCCAGGATTTCTGTGATCTGGTTTCATCTTTGGACCAAAAGGCACAGCCCTGTCTGGCAGCTCTCTCCACTTCTCTCACCTTCCCCCCCTCCCTCTGCCACCCCTCTTTCTGGATTCCATTAAACTAGGCTCACATCTTCAGGCCTACAGGTATCAACCATTTGCACTGTAACTGGCATGAAGGTATTGCCTACACTGTTACAAACTGACAATATTCAACTGTGCTCAAATTACTCAACTGGATATGCCTTCTCTTTCTTCTGGGACCTTGACTGATAGACCCATACCGGTCATTAACCATCCATTGACTAGAAGGGTGTTATTTGTAGGATCAGTTTCTTTTTAGTGGCATCAGGTTTTAGTGGCAATAATATTGAAAAGGGAGTGAGTTTGAAGTCCTACTGAACTGGAATCAAATTCCAGCTCTCTGGCAAATAGTCTTTTGGCCTTGAGCAAGATACTTAGCTTCCCTAAGTCTCAATTTCCTTATCTATAAAATGGTAGTGGTAGTACTTCCCTCATAGGGTTATTTTGAGATTAAATAAAATACCATACAAAAGGGCCTAGTACAGTAATTCTCAACATTGAGAGTATATCATTGTAATTTTTAAAAAAATGTACATATGTTCAGTCCCATCTCTGAAGATTTTAAGTTTGCTGAAGGGTTTGTGTGCATGTATTTACATGGAGGTCAGAGTGGTGGAGGAGGTATAGCATCTGCTTATCTAATTATCTTAATGGCAGAATGTGATCCCAAGCTGGCATGATGCCCACCAGCCTAGTAAAATGTAGGATATAAATAAATGGTTTTTACCCTTTCTGTCAATCTTCTGCATTTCTTTAACCAGAAATCTCCATAGAGGAATCTAAGATTTTCATTCCCAATAATGACTAAAGGATTAAATTGCAAATACCTGGGAAAACCAATTTATGTTTAAGGATAAATGATTGATGAGAATTTTTTTCCTGTTAATAGGCAGGGGAATAGAGCATTAGATAAAGATACCCAGGCAGAAAAGTAATAACATCAGAGAGGAAGACAGTACAGAAAGAGGATACTAGGTACCTCCAAAGCAAATGGTTCATTCTGTTTTTATTCACTGGGGAAAAACTGTTTAATGAGCTAGGCTAGCTGTTTATATACAGAGCTATATAAAGTCCATGTGTTAACTAAATAAATTACATATATACAGTTATTATGCCTAATGGCATTATAATTTATTCATGGAAATAAGACTCTTCCCCATCCCCTCCCCAAAATACACACAAGCAAATGCAGACTCCACAATACAGTAGGATGCAACATATGTATGATGGAAATGGATTGCTCTTGTTTGTGGTATAAGATGGAATCTCAAGGAAGACTTCTTTGAAGAAGGCATTGATCAGTTTAGCCAACAGAATTTTATTGAGCACCACTATGTTCCAGGCACTGTGCTGGGATCTAAAGGAAGCACATAATGGGTGCTCCAGTGAAGTTCACAGACTATTTTATGGTATTTTATAACATAAAGTGTTTAAAATGCATGCTGCACTGTAGAATATCTTCCACTATAGACTTTAAACTCTATGAAAAAAAATGGAGGTGGGAACCCGAATTTTCTATGGTCTTAAAAGCACCTTTTTTTTTTTTCCAAAAAAGAACTTGGAATAGGTACAGATATTAACAAGAATTAATAAATTTACACCTTTATTTCTCAGCCCTCCTACTTCTTAAGTTATCTTTGGCAAGATGGACTCCCAATCAAGAGACCAAATAGGTTCAGATGTTTACTTAAGAGAAAATGCATAACTTAATTTTGTCCACAATTTTTGGTTTGTTTTGGAAGTGTAATTGGTCTACAGAGCTATGTTAGTTCCTGCTACACAACATAGTGATTTAATATTTCTATACATTCCAAAGTAGTCACCACAATAAGTCTATTTATGTCACCATACAAAGATATTACATAGTTATTGACTATATTCCCCACATTGTACATTTCATACCTGTGAATCATTTATTTTGCAACTGGAAGTTTGTACCTCTTAATCTCCCTCACCTATTTCATATATATATATATATATATATATATATATATATATATATCAATCACATCTTCTTTAGCCATTCATGTATTGATTGGCACTTAGATTCCTTCCCCATCTTGGCTATTGCAAATAATGCTGCAATGAATATAGAGGTGCACACATGTTTTCTAGTTAGTATTTTCATTTTCTTTGGGTAAATATCTAGGAGTGGAATTGCTGGATCATATGTTAGTTCTATTTTTAATTTTTTGAAGAACCCACTTTTTTTTTTTTTTTCTGGTACGCGGGCCTCTCACTGTTGTGGCCTCTCCCGTTGCGGAGCACAGACTCCAGACGCGCAGGCTCAGCGGCCATGGCTCACGGGCCCAGCCGCTCCGCGGCATGTGCGATCTTCCCGGACCGGGGCACAAACCCGTGTCCCCCGCACCGGCAGGCAGACTCTCAACCACTGCGCCACCAGGGAAGCCCAAGAACCCACTTTTGAATGTATAGAATACTATGATAGTTCTTTGTATAAATCATTAAGGGTAATAGTCTCCTTTTGATTTATGTCAGAATTTTTGATGAGGCATAATATATTATAAATGCTATTTGATTAAGCATACTTTAAATCATTACTGATAACAGTGGATTGAAATTGGGAGAAAGATATAACAATAAAATGATTTATGTGTTTTTTATGACATGAAATGTAAGAAAAATAAATGAATTAAGAGGAAATAATCATTTACTCTGGTTGCTTAGTTTTCTGTGGATGCCTGCTAATTGTAGGCTTCCAGGGATAGTTTAACACTTGACGTCATTCCATTCAATGATCCAAAGCTGCTTGAAATGCCTTAGCACAACATGAATAATAATTTAAATAGCACTAAGTCCTGTATAGATGGGAACAGCATGATGGTCAGAAACTTCTCTGTGTTTCTTCCGATAATAATATAATCAAATATATATCTAAGTGATCTTCCTAAAAGCATTTTGCCCTCTGAGTTGCAGCACCAATCAGACAGCATAAGAAAAGAAAATGAAGTATGATTTGGTGGCTTAATCAGCTGGGCTTTCTTCCATCACATAAAGAGACTAATGAATAATTATTAGAATAGGCAACAAATCAGTGAACGAGCAAATCTCACACCTATTTAAGATTTAATTTTGAAAAGGAATTAGTTATTTAAAAGTCCAATATATATGTGCAGCTAGAAACTTTCCAAAAAGTATTTGGAAAATTAAATCTTCCACTTTTCATTTGACTATGTGCCATTAAATAGACTAGGATTTTCATCCAGGAGTTGATTGTCTTTCAGGGGGATTTATAGCCTTACCTAGGAGACCTGCAAGCCAGCTACCTAGGTCATGCTGCTCCACAACTAATTTTTAAAAGAACAGTCAGTACACACATGCACACACACGTAACGTACATTCTGTTCCTTTATTATGCTCACACCTTTCTTCACTGTGGGAAAAGCCTTGGAAGATCTGAGTCTGAGCTTGTCTCAGCCTCTCTAGGCAAGTACTTTGTGCTGGTCATATCACCTCTCTAATATTTGGTGTTGCTGGTTAAAATTTTTGGCTTGGCCCCTAGATTCATTTATGTTATAAAGTTCTATAATTCTAAATTATATAATGAATAGGAAAGACTTTTCCATGTAATAAAATTCTAATCAAATATTAAATATAAAACATGAAAGAGTCCCCGTTAATAGAAATTACCTCTTAGAATGGAGAAACAAATTCAATTTCAACTTAAGTACTTCACAGAATTACAGGGTTCAAGGATAACTTTCTTCCACGTTCATTGATAGGAAGGGTAGTTCTATAAGAGATTATCAACTTACATTTGTTTCATTAAATCTATCCTTGTCACTGAAACGCCAGCAATGAGAATGATGCTTAAGGCAACACAGTGCAGATTGGCTGAGCTCACATCCTAGTTCAAGGACTTACTAGGTGTGCTTTTTTGGCCAGGTTACTTACTTTCTTTGGGCCTCTGTTTTCTCATGTTTAAACTTCACTGAGTTGCAGCAAGGATTCAGTGAGCTAGCACATGTGAAGTACTCAGGATGTGCCCGGCAAGTGTAAATGCTCACAGTGTTCATTATTATTATTATACAGAATAAATATCCAGTGCTATTTGGCTACAGTATGGCATAGCCGTTTATCTGAATATTGACAGTACTGAATGAGGAATCCAAATATTTCCACTCTAATTTTGGTCCACACATAGAACCCATGAACATATGAATTTCAGGCAAGTCACTTATTTCCCTAAGCCTGAGTATTTTTTAGTCTATTAAAAATGAAATAAGAATAGTAATTCCATGGCTTCCCTGGTGGAGCAGTGGTTGATAGTCCGCCTGCCGATGCAGGGGACACAGGTTCGTGCCCCGGTCCGGGAGGATCCCACGTGCCGCGGAGCGGCTGGGCCCGTGGGCCATGGCCGCTGGGCCTGCGCGTCCGGGGCCTGTGCTCCGCAACGGGAGAGGCCACAACAGTGAGAGGCCCACATACCGCAAAAACAAAAACAAAAACAAAAACAAAAACAAGAATAGTAATTCCTAGTCATATAGCCATAATAAGAAAGGAGATAATAGATGTCAAAGCAATTTTGCTGTAAAGTTCTCTATAAGTGATTTGAGAGGCTATTAAGTATTGAATTCTCATGTCCAAAAAGGAACTTATTTGAGAAAATAAAACACAAATGCTCTCTTTTGAGTTATTAAAATGTGTGAATTAAAAGTAATAGTAAAAACATTACATTAAACAAAATATACTACATTGAAGGTATCACAATGGGCCAAAACTTGTAAAACTGGGCAAAATAGGGTTTTCAATTAATTACATTGGGTTTTATTATACTGATAGAAAAAGGAGGAAATGATAGCTTTTCTAAGTCATTTGGGTGAATAGTGTCATACAGAAATTAATCATTAATATTTTTATCTTTAAAAAAGGCATGTGACTACTGGGTAGTGCTGGGTGTAGACACATTCAGTACTAGTACTTCTTTATTTTTTTCTCAGAATACACAGGGATTTCCAAGTAAGGTCTATGTGGATAACTGCACACTTGAAAAAACCTTTTATTTTAATCTCTTTACCTGCCTAGTGATGATAAAAAAGACTGAATATGTAAAATGTGTCTTCCACAGGCACAATTCCCAGAAGGGAAATTACCCTTTAATAGTACTAAACTCAATGGTGTGTGAATGGTTATGTGGTACTTGAACAGAATGAACCAATCTGTCTTAAATATTAGCACCACATGCCTCTAAGTATTAAGCAGTTTAGTCAAAAAGGGAAAAAGTCCATTTCAATTTGATAAACATTTGTTGAGCAGCTACTATGTACCAGGCCTCACAGTGTTAGTTTCAAGAGGAAGGACACACACACACACCACACCACACCACACACACACACACACACCACACACACACACACACACATACACACACAGAGTCCCTGGAATCAAGTAGTCCAGGCTTAGTGTGACAAGCACAGTAATGCAGCTATATCTAAAGTGTGAATGGGACAGGAAGGAGAGAGCAGGAGTAAATGGTGATTGGAATGAGCTAAGGAAAGGGGATCATTTTTAATTCATCAGTTAAAATCTGCATATAAACTATAGTCAGCCCTCCTCTGTATCTGTGATTCCCCCCTTAGCTGAAGTATTGAAAACTAAATTGAAATTTAAAGATCATATGGGAGATGCATTCATCTTAGAGTAAAAAGGCTATTTGAATGAATAAAAACTAATTTTTATTTATTTATTTTTAAATTTTTGTATTATTTTTATTATTTTTTAAGTTTTTTTGTTAGTTATCTATTTTATACATATTAGTGTATATATGTCAATCCCAATCTCCCAGTTCATCCCACCACCACCACCACCCCACCACTTAAAAACTAATTTTTATATGAGAAAAATTAAACTCATTTCTTTATGTTTTTTATAATCTCTGCTATCATTACTTGACCACTTCTATGAATGAAAGTGAATAGGAAAGAAAAGTAAAGAAGGGTAATTTGAAAAGAGAAACATTTTGTGGTATTCTTTCTTCCACACTAACATGATTGGCCACTAACCCACTCTTCTGTTTCTTCTTGTACCTGTTAACTTTTTACTCTATCTTTTTATTTACAGTGTATCTCCCTGTCCTTAAATTGTAAATGCCTTGAAGACAAAAGCTGTGCCTTTGTAGCCTATCATGAAGCCTTCATCAGAGTAATTGCTTAACCAAATTAATAAAATGAAAATGATCTTCACTCCTTTGAATTTCTATAGTATCTACTACTGACTGAATTTCTATAGTATCTACTACTGACTATATCATTTGTTTGGTACTTAGCATTCACTACCTTTTATGTTACTAAATATTCACCTAAATGACCACTGAGTAGTAATGATGCTCCCATAATCCACACACAAATGTCCGTTCCAAAGTCACATATCCAGTGTCCTATCTTCCTCAAAAGGGTTATACAGTTGACCCTTGAACAACATGGAGGTTAGGGACACCCTCTGTGCAGTGAACAATCTGAGTATAAGTTACAGTCAGCCCTCCATACCTGTGGCTCCTCCGTATTTATGGTTCTGTATCCTCAGATTCAACCAACCGTGGATCGTGTAGTACTGTAGTATTTATTATTGAAAAAATTTGCATATAAGTGGACCCACACAGTTGGAACCCATGTTGTTCAAGGGTCAACTGTAATTTCCATGAGGTCAGAGACTGTGTCTTAAGTTTCCTTGTATCACTTAGTTCAAGAGGCTGATTTGTTTTACCATTGAATCAAAGATACTAATAAGTGAATAAGAAAAAGTAATGTAGCACTGGGAAAAAATATACGAGAAAATATACATTTAATGGAACGTATTTTGGAGGAAGTTTTAAAAGTAATCTTATCACCTTCCTCCCATTCTATAAATCTGTATCTTCCTGTTAGTTATTTCTATAGATTATACCCAAGTCACCTATGACTACCCAATGGAGTCATCTTTTATTTCCAATTATTTTCCAAGTGTTTTTAATTCTACTCTTCCACTGGCACTTGAATCTACCCCTTCATTTCTATTCCCATTTTCACCACTTATAACTGGTTTCTCATTATTTCCTACTGTCTCTTAACCAGTTCTCTGACTCCATTTTAGTTTGATTTCAAACTATTCCCTACATCATTGCTAAATAAATATTCCTAAAGTCTAATTCCATGTACAGAAACCTTCTAAATAGTTCCTTTGCACATAGAATGAAAACTCTGTGCCACATTTTGGCACTGAAAACTGTCCTCAGTGTGACCCAAATGATTATTGCAGCCTATCTTGTAATGTTCCCCATATATCAGCCAAAATACACTTATTGTTCCTGGTAAATGCCTTGCTTTATCCATGCTATTTCCCTCCTTCTGGATTGTATACCTTCCTTGCTCCAAAGGACAGTAACACTTTCAAAGCCTGCTCCAAATGGTGCTTTCAGCATCAAACCTTCCATTCTCACATTTGGATGTGATTTCTTGCTCTCTAATGACCCACTGCACTTTGTTTGAGTCTACCAAGTATTGAGCTTATCTTGTCTCAAATAATAGTTATTTTTATACTAATTTTAACTTGCATCCCTGAGTTCTGCCCCACAAGACACACAGACAAACACTCATACAATCTCTGTTAGTCATTATTGAACAGAGATTTTATTTTATCTTTGTATTTCCTGGAGCTCCACCCTCATGACAAAGCTCATAATTATTCAGTAACTATTGAACTGAATAAAGTGAAATTAGTATAATCTACAAAAGAATGTCTAAGCACATAGGGAATTTTTTATCCCCAAAGAAGTTTTGTTTTGTTTTGTTTTAACTGAAAGAGATAAACCCAAGTATAACTAAGCTCATAGGGTATAACAAAAACAAACAAAAAATAAGGGTGAAGATATGAACTTTCAGCAGTGATCTATAAGAAGGACCTCACAGTCTCTCTAGTAAGTGAAAATATTCTTTCGAGAAAGTCCCTATGTTATCTCCTTCAGGTTACAAAAGAGAAGTGAAAAGTTTTGGGGAACCACATATAATAATGAAAGACATTTTTCTTTGTTGTGCAGAGAATTCTACATCACTTATGTGATTGTACCTGATGCTTGCACATAAATATGCCTAGGAGAAAAGGTATTAAGTGTTCACTTGTCCATTCAGAATCCCTGTCACATGCAAAATGTTTACCAACACCTTGCAAGAAGTCTACATTTAAAAGTGGTCTTCATATTCACTCACGGGAGCTAAGATTCTGTGGCACATGTACCCATTTTGTATTAAAAAATAAAAATAATAAACAAGAACTCCAGAAAGATGCCCTGGCTTCTTTTGAATCTTGAAATTAAGATCTGCTCATTCCCAGGTTCCCAGATTTGAATTCACCACACCTTATTATTGATGGATGTCTGACATTGTCCCCATGTGCCGAAGTAGTCATCTTCTAATGACCTCCTCTATCACAGGCACATACTGTATAAGAGGGATAATTTACCCGGCTTTCAAATTTGTGAACACAAGCCCACTCATGCTTGTTCCATATCTGTAACTTGTGGATCTTAATACCTACATGGTGCTTGGCAAGGATTGAGAGGTTGTATCCACAGCACATCTGATGGCCGTGGGAGGATAAAAAGGAGCCCTGTAACTATAGGTTGGGGTGCACTTAGGGTGTGCTGTGTATAACAAATTGAAATGAACAAAAAACCATGCTGGTTGTAAATTATCCTTGCCTGTTACAAACTGCTAAAAGAAAAAACCTGATGACAACAGAGGAAGCAGAGTTTGTGAGGAGGCAAAAACAAAACAAAACAAAAGGAAACAAACAAACAAAACCAGGCTAATACTCTTGGGTCCCAGGAGCAGCAGTGATTGCCGGCAGAAAGTCATAGCTAAGGGGATTTGCTTGTCAGATCGCTTCAGAATCTGAGTGCCTTCCTACCAATAAACATTTCCAAGTACTTCCAACAATGGCCAGCGAGATGACACTTCTTACAGCTGCCATATTGTTTAATGTGAGTGCCACCTCTTTTCCCTTTGAGATGTATAAAAGTGTACCTGTTATAGAAGCAGCTATACAGTGAATGGAAAAAGGAAACATAAATGTTTACAGCAGGGTTTAATTTCATGTTGTGTGACAATGAAAAACTGCTCAGCCTTGGAAAACAGCAAGACAGTGTTTGAAGTAAAGTTCTGACACCTACTAGCTACGTGACAAAATGTTTCTTTGAGATTCATTTTCCAATTTTGCTTAAGAAGGATTAAAACTATGGTACCTCCCTCCTAGAACTGCTTTAAGGAAGGCTATGTATGAGGAAGAGCCTAACAGTAGGCTGAAAAGTGGCCCCAGAAAAGACATCCCGTCCTAATCCTTGGAACCTGTAAATGTCACCTCATAGGACAAAGTCTTAGCAGTTGTGATGAAGGATTTGGGGTTGGTGAAATTATTCTGGATTTTCTGGTTGGACTCTAAATTAATTACAGGTATCCTTGCAAGAAGGAGTTAGAGGGAGATTTCATACACATACAGGAGGAGGATGCATTGTGGTCACAGAGTCAGAGATTGGAGTGATTTGGCTGCAAATCAAGGAATGCTGGCAACCACCAGAAGCTGGAAGGGGCAATTTTCCCCTGGAACCTCTGGAGGCAGTGTGGCACTGCTGTCACCTTGATTTCAGCCTGGTGAAAATGATTTTGCCCTTCACCCTTCTGGAACTATGAGACAATAAATTTCTGTTGTTTTAAGCCAGCAAATTTATGGTAATTTGTTACAACAGCCATTGGAAACTAACACAAGTCTATTTAGTCTAATGTCTGGCCCTTGGTCAATGCTGAGTTATGGCATTTATATAAGTGAACATGGTATTATCCTTAATAATGGATGATATTGGATCTGAATTATAGGATCTTAGTTTCTCGACTAAAACACAATCTCTTGCAATCTCTGCCAAAATGCCATCCTGTATCTTTTCCAAATAATAGCCCTTAAGATTTTGGAAAACAGTTATCATGTCTAGTGTAAGTTTTCCCCAATTATGTAAATCAACTATTATTTGCATAATGAATTTTACAGTTCCCTAACGATGTCACATCTGTTCCCACAATACACTCTTCTCTTTCTACACACACACACACACACACACACACACACACACACACTCACCTTCCCCACCCTACATACACACATTATATATATACATATATCACAAACTGTCTCTCATCTATAACTGATTCCATACACATCTCTAGCGCCTGACCATTCTTTGACATACTAGCATCAGATTTTACCGCTTTCTGGACATCTAAACTTCAAACACCATATGCCAAAAAATGACGAATGACCACACTATTCTTTCCCCTATAAACCAGTTCCTCCTCTAACGTTTTCTATTTTTCTTTTTTATAAAAGCACCACAATTTTCTGAATCTCATAGGTTTGAAATCTTAGTCATCTTCATTATTCCTGTTCCTACCCCTCTATTGATCCCTTCCTCATATGAACAGTTACCTAACCCTACTGAGTGCTCTTTGATAGCATCTCAATCATTTCCCTCATTTCAGTTGTCACCCTCACAATTATGATCCTCATTAATCTTTTGTAATGACCTTTTAACCTCTTACTGAACCTACTGAAATGACATTCTAGAGATTTTTTCATCTCTAATATCTACCTCCTGTTATCCACGCTGAGAACCTAGATACATATCACTGAAACATAGCTCTTCTTATAGTATCTGTTCTCTGAAAATGACAATGGCTTTCAAAACAAATCCAAATTTCTTACCACATAAACAAGACTTCCCATGACATGGTCCCAGTTTAAACTCCAAAACTCATTTTCTATTACCAACCTATTCAAGCCAAATTAGAGATAATTAGTATTATCCTAAACACCATGTGTATTTTTGTCTTTAATTCTTCACCTATGCAAATGATAGGTTGATCTCTGTTTTGTATCATACTTAAACATATGGAGTAAATTCTTTATTGCCTGTGTGTGTATGTGTGTCTGAAAATATATGTGGCGCCCCTAACCATCTATGTAATAGACTCCGAGCCCAAGGAGTATATTTATAACCTAGACTGGGACAACCATAATACCTTACCCACCCAGCCCCATATTCTAAGGCGAAGATGACAGGTAGGAGGCAAGCAACATGGGTAGTTCAATAGCAGGAAATCCCTGGGATATTTTAAACTGTTGATGGGGGGAAAGAAAGAGAAGACCTTTACATGTCTGGTGAAACGCTCTTGGATGTGACTTCAGATGACTAAGTGCGCAGCCCGCAACTAGAGTAGAAGAGAATGAGAGAGGAAAGGAAGCCTTAACAGTGTTGGGGGTGTCTGACTCAGTGATCCCTCTAGCCAGTTCCACCTGTTGGACAAGTATTTTAGACAGAATAAAATATTAATCTCACCAGAAAAATCCTTTTTATAAATCTGTTTAGATATTTTATTAGATGCAAACAGCCTTGAAATATAACTGAAATCTCTCTTCTTGAAGCAAGTTGAGTGACATGGTTGTATTCATCATTGGAAAACTCTGATGCTTAATGCTTAATCCATAAACAAATATTTTATGTTACTGGTCAGAAAAGTTGGGGAAATTTAGAATGAGTTAGGCAGAAATAAATATATAATCAGTGTGTATTTATGAACAAATCATTTCAAAAGTAATATATACAACTGAAAGCCTGTCAAGGACTTACTTTTATTCTACTAACGGGACCATGGGCCCCCCATCCCTGTGTTAAAACCTGTGACCAGGGTGGGGAAGCCACTGCTATTGTTCCAGACCTATCCTCATCCATTCCTTAGTCCTGGGGGAAAAGGTCTGTTTCAAGAAGGAGACTGGGGTGCAAAGTAAACACAAAGATATATACACACACAAAGTTGATATTGCTTTATTATGTAAATGTGCTTAAATTAAAAAATCATGACGTTTTGGAGTAAAGTAACTGTATCGCACCATCCCATAGCAACACATCACCGTGTGTCATGTTTTTCTGTGTGTCACTAGTAAAGGAGATGAGCTGAAGCAAACATAATAATACAAGCAGGGCAGTTTTATACTTAGTTCATATTTTACCAAGTGAGTCAAAGGTTGTACTGATACTGAACATTTATTGAATGCTTACTATGGACCAGGCACCATGCTAAGTGCAATATGCTAGCATTGTACCTACAACTCACAATAACTTTATAAAGGAAGCACCTATTATGACTATTTTACACATGAGGAAAGCGAGGCATAGAGAGGTTATATTACCTGATGGGTCACATTTGGAAGTGGCAGAAACAGGAGTCAGAGGCAGATGTCTGACTTCAGAGCTTATGCTGAGTTAGGCTCTGAGATGCATTGCCTCAAAAACCCTGAAAACATTGTTAACGCCATGAAATCCTAAACTAGATCTACAACTAGTCATGAATTTCAAGCCCTGAAAAGATTAAACTCAGATGCACATCTGTGAAAATTTTGGGATAAAAGTGTCTAACTCTACTTGACTATGATAATTTCTGTAGATCATTTGTAATATTCAATTATGTTATAACATGTCTATTTAAAAAAAAACAAATTAAAAAGTCTAAATGTGTAAAAATGCAGATTGTGCTTTCTAACTCAGTTCCTTGAGATTATTACTGGGACCAAAACACTTTAACCAGGAAATCTGTAACAAATGTAAGATTTTCCCATTTTGAAACAAATGCTTATGTTGTTATATCTTCTGAAACACATATTTTTGTAAATTTAGACCTATAAAAAAGGCTCTTTTACATTAACTGGGTAGGCACAGATCAAGAAACAAGTACGGTTTAAATGAAAATTATATATTTAAATGTGAATTCCACTTTAAACTTTACAGAGTGAAAATAATTAAGAAGGAGATAAGAAGATGTAGAATTATAGCAGAAAAGAAACAGAGAGGATGAGGGAATTATCTCAGGACTCATGACTTGCCAAATTCTATAATATATTCCAAAATATCAGAATTAGATTTGTATAATACGGCATCTTTAAGACTGAACCTTTCAATGATGTGTGTCTCTTGATCAGGAAAGGTTCTGACAAAGGCCAGATGTGTTTGCTAAGAGCTTTTGGAGCCTAATTAAATAATGAGTAGATTCTGTCAGGGTTGAGATGCCTTGAACTTTTCATGTCACTTCATAGTGCACTTTAGTCTAAACCTAATATTTCAATAACAGCAGTAACATCAATCTTCCTTTCTGACATTAAAGCCTTACAGATGAAAAGATTGTGAGGTGGTACCTGTGAAACTGTTACAAGATAAAAAGATGTACTGGTAGCGCCTTCTATGTAGATCAATCAATATGGTTATGTAAAGGGAGAATTTGCACTGGGAATACATTAGGAAAACCATGTTTAATTACAAGATATATTAATGATTATTCATTAAAAGCTTGAAGATAGCACTTTTAAAATATAGGCAGCATAACTAAAAGAGTATGCCCCCAGTGTGATGCATATTGAATAACTCTTCATGAAGTGCTGAGAACACAGGATTCACAGAAATGAGTAGTCTGCTTTGACTTTATGTAGTTCAGTGAAAGTGATCTGGGGTGGTCATTCTTTGTTCACTTTATAAAACTTACTTAAACAAACTATGTACAATTTGAATGAAAAATTCAAATATATGCATTCCTTTTAGGGTAAAAATTTCCATAACAAGGAGCTAAACTAGAGCTACAATTACTCAATAATGAGAACTATATATAAAGATCACTACTTAGTTAGAAATTATGATTTACATTATAATTGATTTTAGTACAACTATGACTGTATGTCAGCATTAGAGAAGTACAAAAAAAAAGTGAAATCAATGATTAAAGACTCACAGCTCCTTTGCTTGAATGACTGGGTGCTCCATGTGCCTTTAATAAACAGTGAAATACTTTGCAAGCAACACTGCAAAGGCTAAAGGTCACATAGAACACAGAAGATTCTGATTTTGTAGATCAAAGAGCAAATGAGAATGGTTAATGTTTGTCTTTATTGGTTTAATTCTATCAATTTCTATCATTTTTGTTTACAACAGCAAAAACATGCATATAATTAGAAAAAAAACTTTATAATGGAAATCTCAAATAAACAACCTAACTTTAAACCTAAATCAATTAGAGAAAGAAGAACAAAAAACCCCCAAATTTAGCAGAAGGAAAGAAATCGTAAAGATCAGAACAGAAATAAATGAAAAAGAAATGAAGGAAACGATAGCAAAGATCAATATATGGTACATAGACCAGGCTGAGATGATCACACTTGACCTATTTGGTGACATAAGAAGTTCAGGTAGAATTCAAGAAACCAGTATTGAAAGAAGCCCCAGGAAATGGTGATAGGCTAAGAAATCCTCTGTCCATTACAGAGTTTTACTCTTTGAGTATAAAAGGTGAACACAGCCTTTAAGAAGAGGTTCCACTCAGCTTTCTTAGAAAGAAAATTTCTCAATTACCCCAGCAATTATCCCTGTACTATTCACTTATATTCTCTGTGAAAACAGTTCCTAATCATTGCCATAACTGTAATACAGTAATTGCATTCAGTGTTTAACCAAAGGCACTGTTGCTAATTATTTTTACAACAGTTTTACTGAGTCAATACCGATCAGTGTCATCTCTCATATTTGCCCTGTGTTTCCTGCCAGCTGCTAGCAGGGGAAGTAATTACCTGGGAGCAGAGCCACAGGGATCTTCAGAGAACTGCACCACCACCAGAATACATCTTAATGAGTAGCCTTTGAATCTGTACTTCTACCTCTTATTCCTACTTCCATAAAATGATGCATTCCTTAAGTAGGATCATCATATCAGGTCTCAAGATAGAATTACAAAGTATATTGAAAACTGTAAAGTAACCCTAAATAAGAAGTTTGGTATGCTCCAAAAATACAATGTATGCAAATTTTTCATCCGAAAAGACAAAAATCTTGTCTAGGATTGGAATAATTGGGCTGCAGTTATTGTAGCCTTGTGTCTCTCAACTCTAACTGATATATTGTCCTGCCCTTTCACTCATTTATCCCCATAAAATTCAACTGGAGTCTCCCCCACTTATAGATACTGCAACTACTGAGGAAAGCAAAGCCTACATCATCATATTAGAAATTAGAAATAAAACTAGGGAGGATATGTTTATTTTTACTGTGCTTGCCAGCTCTGACTTGATAACTTATGTCAAGATATAAAATTTCAAATTAGGTGAAGGTCCACCTCTAATCCACCAGCTAAATCTCTAGGCCATATGGGAAGGATTTTATTCATTTGTTTGTTTGTTTATTTGTCTGTTTATTAAGAGGTATTCAGTTTCCTTGCATGTGGATTTTATTGGGGGGGGTGGTTATTTTAGAAATAGCATGCACTTTCTGTTTAAGTATCCTAATAGAAAAATTAAAACAAAAGAATAAAAATGTGTTTGTTCTGGAATCTTGGATTTTTACTCCCTCACAAACAATAATATTTAATGATCTGTTAAAAAGGGATTTTTCTAAAGGGTTTTTATTATGCATACACAGCAGGGTTTGTTTTTAAAATGGCTTGCTTTTATTGCAATGAGAAACAGAGAAAAGAGACGTGATGGGCCAAAGAACTTAATAAAAGAATATGAGATTCAGAATTCCTGTTCAAAGGCAAGATACCAACTAGGGAATATAGGTTCAAATATGATTTTCATCTTTTTGAGTTCACTCTTTAAGCTAGTAAACATTTTATTTAACAGACTTTAGGAAAAGGGTTGTCCTTCCTTCTTTCACCTATGTAAAATAAAAACATATGATTATGTATGAAAAGCAAAAAATAAATGTATGAGCACAGGCACATTAAAGAGCCTGGACAGACTGGGCAGTAAAAACATCAAGTTGGATGGTGACAGAAAACTTACACTATAGAAACCAAGGAGATTATGCAATTCTAGCTAAATAAATAACTCCAAGAGTTGAAAGCAGCAGTGAGTTCTAGAGTGAAGGAATTGTACAAAAAACCCCAGTGAAAACAGAAAGACCAGAAGGCAAATTGACCTCTCTAAGCTCAGTCTGAGACCTATTGGAATGCCCAACATATATTTTTTTCTCAGCATTGTATCAATACTGCAACAATCAGATAGCTGTTATCTCTTATCTTTTCTTCACAATTCTTTCCTTGAGACTGCTTTCCTCCCTCTATAAAACGTTAAAGCATCCTCAGTGAATCTGAATCCTTTAAGAGTTTTGAGAATGGGGAGTTGCTGTTCAATGGGTATAAAGTTTAGTTACATAAGATGACTAAGTTTTGGAGGTCTGCTGTACACACAATGATTATAGTGAACCATCTATACTGTACGCTTAAACATTTGTAAGAGGTTGGATCTCATGCTATCTGTTCATACAATTTTTTTTATTTTTATTTTGGCTCCCAGGCCTGTGGCTGTGTTATCCTGGGACCTCCCTCTGCTCTGGTCCTGGGAATTCCTTTTGCCCTTCTGTGATTTACATTCCCTATTTCTAGGATTTTTCATCTTCTTCTTTTTTTAAAAGAGGGGTTTTAGGGCTTCCCTGGTGGCGCAGTGGTTGAGAGTCCGCCTGCTGATGCAGGGGACACGGGATCGTGCCCCGGTCTGGTAAGATCCCACATGCCGCGGAGCGGCTGGGCCCGTGAGCCATGGCCGCTGAGCCTGCGCGTCCGGAGCCTGTGCTCCGCAATGGGAGAGGCCACAACAGTGAGAGGCCCGCGTACCGCAAAAAAAAAAAAAAAAAAAAAAAAAGGGGTTATAGGCCCTCCTACACTGTTGGTAGGAATGTAAATTGGCACAGCCACTATGGTGAACAGTATGGAGGTTCCTTAAAAAATGAAAAATAGAACTACCATATGATCCAGCAATCCCACTCCTGGACATATATCCAGACAAAATTCTAATTAGAAAAGATACATGCACCCCAATGTCCACAGTAGCACTATTCACAATAGCCAAGGCATGGACACAACCTAAATGTCCATTGATAGATGAATGGATAAAGAAGATGTGGTACATATATACAATGGAATATTAGTCAGCCATAAAAAAGAATGAAATAATGCCATTTGCAGCTACATGGATGGACCTAGAGATTATCATATTAAGCAAAGTAAGTCAGAAAAAGAAAGAAAAATACCATATGATATCACTCATATATGAAATCTAAAATGTGACACAAATGAACTTATCTACAAAACAGAAACAGATTATCAGACATAGAGAAGAGACCTGTGGTTGCCAAGGTAGGAGGAGGGGGAGGAGGAGGAGGGATGGGAGTTTGGGATTAGCAGATGCCAATGATTATATAAAGCACGGATGAATGACAAGGTCCTATTGTATAGTACAGGGAATTATATTGAATATCCTGTGATAAACCATAATGGAAAAGAAAAAAAAGAAGTTTTAGGAAGTCAGATGACCACCGTAATGAGCCTTCCCAATTCTCTAATTCTCTGGGTGTACTTGTGGCAATGAAAAAAACTGCTGGAGCATCTTATATATTTACCCCCTATTAGTCATAGTAATTTTTTTAATAAATCTTTATTGGAGTCTAATTGCTTCACAACACTGTGTTAGTTTCTGTTGCACAACAAAGAGAATCAGCCATATGCATACACATGTCCCCATATCCCCTCCCTCTTGAGCCTCCCTCCCATCCTCCTTATCCCACCCCTCTAAGTCATCACAAAGCACCGAGCTGATCTCCCTGTGCTATGCGGCTGCTTCCCACTAGCTATCTATTTTACATTTGGTAGTGTATATATGTCAATGCTACTCTCACTTTGCCCCAGCTTCTCCCTCCTGCCCCATGTCAAGGCCATTCTCTAAGTCTACCTCTTTATTCCTGCCCTGCAACTAGGTTCATCAGTGCCATTTTTTTTTAGATTCCATACATATGCGTTAGCATATGGTATTTGTTTTTCTCTTTCTGACTTACTTCACTCTGTATGACAGACTCTAGGTCCATCCACCTCATTACAAATAACTCAATTTCATTTTTTCTTATGGCTGAGTAATATTCCATTGTATATATTGCCACAACTTCTTTATCCATTCATCTGTTGATGGACATTTAGGTAGATTCCATGTCCTGGCTATTGTAAATAGTGCTGAAATGAACATTGTGGTACATGGCTCTTTTTGAATTATGGTTTTCTCAGGGTATATGCCCAGTAGTGGGATTGCTGGGTCATATGGAAGTTCTATTTTTAGTTTTTTAAGGAACCTCCATACTGTTTTCCATAGTGGTTGTATCAATTTACATTCCCACCAACAGTGCAGGAAGGTTCCCCTTTCTCCACACCCTTTCCAGCATTTATTGTTTCTAGATTTTTTGATGATGGTCATTCTGACTGGTGTGAGGTGATACCTCATTGTAGTTTTGATTTGCATGTCTCTAATAATTAGTGATGTTGAGCAACTTTTCATGTGCCTCTTGGCCATCTGTATGGTTTCCTTGGTGAAATGACTATTTACGCTTTCCGCCCATAACTGGATTGTTTGTTCTTTTGATACTGAGCTCTATGAGCTGTTTGTATATTTTGGAGATTAAACCTTTGTTTGTTGTTTCATTTGCAAATATTTTCTCCCATTCTGAGGGTTGTCTTTTTGTATTGTTTATGGTTTCCTTTGCTGTGCAAAAGCTTTTAAGTTTAATTAACTCCCATTTGTTTATTTTTGTTTTTATTTCCGTTACTCTAGGAGGTGGGTCAAAAAAGATCCTGCTGTGGTTTAAGGTCAAAGAGTGTTTTTCCTATGTTTTCCTCTAAGAGTTGTATAGTGTCTGGTCTTACGTGTAAGTCTTTAATCCATCTGGAATTTATTTTTGCATATGGTGTTATGTAGTGTTCTAATTTCATTCTTTTACATGTAGCTGTCCAGTTTTCCCAGCACCACTTATTGAAGAGGCTGTCTTTTCTCCAGGGAGGCAAGTAATTTTGTTTTGAAAACAAGAAGATGATATGGAAAATGTTTTTATAAAATAATCAAGAAAAAAGTCTCATCAAATGAGGACATATATGTAAGTGATTAGGAAATTTTAAAGCAGTTCGCTATAAAAACAAGTGCTTCTCTGCTGGTGGGAATGTGAATTGGTACAGCCACTATGGAGAACAGTATGGAGGTTCCTTAAAAAACTACAAGTAGAACTACCATAGGACCCAGCAATCCCACTACTGGGCATATACCCTGAGAAAACCATAATTCAAAAAGAGTCATGTACCAAAATGTTCATTGCAGCTCTATATACAATAGCCTGGAGATGGAAACAACCTAAGTGTCTATCATCAGATGAATGGATAAAGAAGATGTGGCACATATATACAATGGAATATTACTCAGCCATAAAAGGAAATGAAATTGAGCTATTTGTAATGAGGTGGATGGACCTAGAGTGTCATACAGAGTGAAGTAAGTCAGAAAGAGAAAGACAAATACCGTGTGCTAACACATGTATGTGGAATTTAGGAAAAAAAAATGTCATGAAGAACCTAGGGGTAAGACAGGAATAAAGACACAGACCTACTAGAGAATGGACTTGAGGATATGGGGAGGGGGAAGGGTAAGCTGTGACAAAGCGAGAGAGTGGCATGGACATATATACACTACCAAATGTAAAATAGATAGCTAGTGGGAAGCAGCCACATAGCACAGGGAGATCAGCTCGGTGTTTGTGACCACCTAGAAGGGTGGGATGGTGGGGTGGGAGGGAGGGAGACGCAAGAGGGAAGAGATATGGGAACATATGTATATGTATAACTGATTCACTTTGTTATAAAGCAGAAACTAACACACCATTGTAAAGCAATTATACTCCAATAAAGATGTAAAAAAAAAAACCAGGTGCTTCTTTTATTACTGTTATTTCATTATTATTATCTGACTCAAAGAGCATCTATCCACTGTTTGTTTTGGTAATCACATAGGAAAAAATTTTTCCTAAAAGCCATTGGGTTTCAATTAAACCTGATAAACAAATGCTGGAAGGAGGGCATACATTCAATTAGGGGATAAAATAAATTTGTTATAGGAATATGGAGATGGGGCTCAACCCATCGCTGATAGGAAGACAGGAAGGAGGCGGAAAACTTTTCCTCTTTTAAGATGTGCCCGGAGGCTGGGATCTGCAGCTGGGCATTAAGCAGTTCAGTTTCTAGGAGAGTTTCCATTTCTAGTTAAAGGAGAAAAGTAGGGAAGCTTGCTCTCTGGAGGTGGGTAGAGAGTCAGTGTCACCATCAATGGAACTAACAGCAGGACTAGGCAAGCGGCAAGTTGGGACTGTAGCAGAGACACAGCTCACCAGTCATCTAGTGGCAGAAATGCAGTTATTATGATTTTGCCTAATGTTTGTAAATAATAATATTATATTTGACCAGGAGATCTCTCCTTTCACTAGATTTATCCTTAACATATCTTTAAAATACCATTATAATAAGGAAAATAATATTAGGCTCATTGTAATTTTTTTTGGATTACTAACATCTTACTTCTTAATTTTTATTTTGTTCTCATTTTTCCTTTTCATCTATATTTCTTTTTTCTTTTTTTATTGACTGAAAATTTTAATTTATACTTTTATTCTGTTTATATTTTTCTACAACTAATTTGAGATCTATAAACTTTGTTTTTATTCTTTTAGTAGGTATGAAAACTTACTATGGAATTTAATATTTTTAGACCTCAAGCCTAGGTTAATCAAAAGGTTAATCAATATTTTGGCCATCCTCTTGAAAAAAAAAATACAAGAAACTAGGTACTTGAACACTGACCACCACCCTCTTTAGTTATATGCTATTTGTTGGCCAGTATTGACTTCTGTTTTATTTTAAATTTTTTGTAGTTGCATAATTTAGACACTATCATTATTATTATATTTGGAAAATATATCATTTTTTGTGTAGGTATATTAATTTCTGTTTTTGAGTTTTTCTGCTAGAGTGACTGTCATTTGAATATTTATTTTATAGAATGTTTCTGAGGATCTGTTGATGGTGAATTTTCTGCTTTTGCTTATCTATTTTTTTATTTTTTTGGCGGTACGCAGGCCTCTCACTGCTGTGGTCTCTCCCACTGCGGAGCACAGGCTCCGGATGCACAGGCTCAGCAGCCATGGCTCACGGGCCCAGCCGCTCCGTGGCACGCGGGATCCTCCTGGACCGGGGCGCGAACCCATGTCCCCTGCATCGGCAGGCGGACTCACAACCACTGCGCCACCAGGGAAGCCCTTGCTTATCTATTTTTAAAAGTTTGTTCTTATTCCAAAAAGACAATATTGCTGAGGACATACTTCTAAGTGGACTGTAAACTTTTCTTAGCAATTTAAAGATATTTGTCCAATGTTTTCTGACTCCATTATAGCTATTGAGAAATTTGTTGTCATTTAGGTGATCTTTCTTTTGTTTCTAGGTCCTTTTAACAGAGATTGGGAAACTATACCTAATGGCCTGTCTCCTGTTCTTATATGGCTCTCAAGCTAAGAATGGTTCTTATATTTTTAAAGGATGAAAGAAGAATAATATGAGACAGTAATCCTACATGGCACACAACGCCTAAAACATTTACTCTCTGGCCCTTTTCAGAAAAAGTTTGCTGAACCTTGTCCCTGTTTGCCTATTATAAGGATATTTTCGTTTTATCTTTCTCTCATTAAATTTAATCATTCATTTTTCTTCCTTCTTTCCTTCCTTCCTTTCTTCCTACCTTCCTTCTTTCCTTTCTTTCCCTTCCTCCCTCCCTCCCTTCGTTCCTTCCCTCCCTCCCTCCATTCTTTTTCCCTTCCTTCCTCCCATTTCCTCTTCCTCTTCCGTCTTTTCATGAGCTCTCTCTCTCTCTCCTTTCTTCCTCTTTTTTCTTTTTGTTTGCTTCTTTTGCAGTTTCTCTACAATATTGTAGGTGCCAATTTATTTTTGTTTGTTCTACTTTATATAACTTGTAAACTGTGTGCCGGTGAACTCATAGGTTTGGTTTCCTTAAAAATAAATTCTAACATTGTCTTTCATGTATTATCTCTCTCATACTTTTTCTACTGATGAAACTTGTCACTCTGTGTTCCACGTCTATTAAACTCTTTCATAATTTCCATCTCCTTTTTCTTAAGAAGCAAATCATGAGTCATTTTTCCAGCTCTATTTTCACTTTCATGAATTCTCTTTTCATCTGTGTCTAAACTGCTATATATATATATATATATATATATATATATATATATATATATATATATATAACTCATATCTTGAATTTGTCTTGCCGATGATTATGTTGTTAATTTTTAAAAGTTGTACTTTGATTTCTAAAAGTTATACTTTGTTCTAATTTTATTTCTAAGCATTATATTTTGTTCTTTGCCAACAAGTTTTTGGCAAATTTTTGTCATTCCTGATTTTTAAAATTTTGCATTTTACTTATGCATATTTATTTTATCTTCTGAATCTGATAATTAGCAAATCTTAAGTATTTATGCATTAAGTATATTTTTTATATTAATTCTCACTCATGGTGTTTAACATACTTAAATGTTAGCTTTTTTTTTTTATTGTGGCCACATATTTGGTTTAGGTTAATATATGAGAATCCTTAGGACTTAAATCCTCTTGTAAAGAGGATTTGGATCTACTTGTACTTGGGTCAAGACTGCCACTGAATTAAAACTCCTCACTTTAATTGCTCTAGACTAATGCAGAATATCAGGTTGGCTTCTCCACCTTGTGATAATGCAGGCTTACCTTTCCTATCTGATCTCAGCTATCTCAACTCCCTTATTGATATTTGCTTCCATATAGGCCTTAGCTACACTTGACTTGGTGGTACTATTCAAATTCTCTTCTTCATCTTCTACTGCTCCTTCTCATCCTTATTTTTCTGACCCTTGGGGATTTCCCTGGAAGCTCAAGACTCTTTAAATATAATTTATGGTAGTTTATCAATGATCTGCTTGCAGATAGATTATTCTTTAGACCATATAGTCATTTTTGCTGCTGTAAAAAAGGAGTCCTCTAACTTACAGATAAGAAAACTAGAAATTGGAAAGAGTATGCAATTTTTCTCAAGCAACATAGGTAAAAAGTGGCAGAGGTAGCATTATAACTTATAATTTCTAGTTCTTATGCCAATAATTCTCCCATTTTTTACAATATTACAACTGACTCTCAGGGATGAAGTCCATCATTACTGACTCCTTTGAATTCAAAGGAACATATAGGGCTTCCCTGGTGGCACAGTGGTTGAGAGTCCGCCTGCCGATGCAGGGGATGCGGGTTCCTGCCCCGGTCTGGGAAGATCCCACATGCTGCGGAGCAGCTGGGCCCGTGAGCCATGGCTGCTGGGCCTGTGCGTCCAGAGCCTGTGCTCAGCAATGGGAGAGGCCACAACAGTGAGAGGCCCGCGTACCGCAAAACAAAACAAAACAAAGTGACATATAATATGAACTACCCAATTCATCATCTCTTACTTTATACTCATTTATATGGTTCATTTATTTTAACGTATATCAGTTTTGTCTCCATATGTAGACTGAAAAATCCCTGATGTCAGGCAACATATCTGTCCTCATACCTTTATCCCTTTATCCTTTGAATATCTAAGTGAATATCTAAATTCTAAGCACCAACACTTGTTCACTGATTGTTTATGAATTAATATAATCCATGTAACATTTTAGCTCCTACTTTCTTTACTTTGTCTCTCCTTCTCTCTTTCTGTTTTAGTCAGTATTTCAAGTATACAAAAATGCAACCTTCTTCATATCAAAGGTCTTGTCAATTCTGCTTAAGAGGGAAATCATGCATATTAATGACCTGTACACATAGTAACATGAGCAATGCTATATAACTTAGTATTTTACCTGTCTAAAACTGAATCTATAGCAAAGTATTTATCAAATAAAATAATAAAACAATATAACCCAGAAAGAAAATTAAGTTTTATTTTAATAATTTTTAATTAAAAATATAGATAAGTGGTAATTCAATTTTAAATAAAATGTATGTGAAGTCATAGAATTCTTCATTTACTTAAATTTTAATAACACTCTTTTAAATAGTTTATAATTTTTATATGGAAACAATTTTAATTGAATACTAAGGACAATTAAATTTTACATTTCTATATTCTGATTATGATATTTAATTAGGAGATCAATAAATTAAACTTTAATTCAGAAGTTACTTCTCCTTAGAGAAGTAACAGAAAATGATGCATGGAACTGATGATAAATTTTAGCTAAGATCTGTTTTAGGATCTCGTTACATTCTCAAGTTGCAATGCTTCATTAACTTTATATAGAGATTTAATGACTCCAGAATTATATAATACAAAAGGGGGTTTTGAAAAGGAGTGGACCAATATTAAGCTGTCTAGTTCTCCTGAAAGGAAAGAACCCACACATGGGAAAAGAGCGGGGTTTCTGCCTAAACTGATATGTCTTTCTGAGAATACGAAACCAGAAACAGGGTCCCTGTTCAGGGTCATGTCTTATTAGCAGCTTAAAAAAGTCCTCAAAGCCTGATAATATGGGAAAGTACAGACAGAGGCAACTGTTAACGTTCACTGCAGCCAAAAGCACTTTCAATTTTTATCTAGATATACTCTGAATGAAAGAAAATGCACAGAACCGGAAATCAGTATTTTTGAAAACTGTCTCTGCTATTAAATTTTTATGAATGGCTATCCTAGAGTTTTTGACAAAATAGAGAATTCATTACGCTATAAACATTATCAGTTTTGCAATTTCACAATTTAGTTTTCTTATTCTTCTTAGCTAAAGTGGCTTTTAAATTCATAGATATCAGGTCCAATCACCCAAAGCATCATTTCCCCAAGAATCTCTAAGACTTCTGGATTAAAATGAAGCAATCTCTTGGAACAACAGGCCACAAGGATTATGATTCTTGACCCAAAATTAAAGGAGACTGACTGGGAAAGCATAAGGATTGTTAAATTTATCTACAGGAAAATTTCACTGGCTAAAAGAGGAATACTTGTGGAAGCAACAATGAAGCATTTGCACTGACATGGAAATGTGTAAGAGACATTCAAACTGGTTTCAAAAGATAAGAAATATGGAGTGCCACAATATCTGTATTTAGTAATTGTTGCTAAGTCAAGGGCCTTCTCAATATTCCTTCCTCAATCCCATCTTCCACCTTTCCTGGGTCAGCGTAGCTTCATGAAACAAGATTTAGAGATACACAACATAAAGTGAGATTCTGAGCTAAATAATGATTACAGAATCCTTCTCTGCTTCATAAAACCAGAGCCCCATGGTCACTTATTTTAATAACATTGGGATTGTGTTTTCCTAAGTGTACCCGGAGAAGCAATTTCATTCTCTTCTATTCACAAGGCTGTGGTTTAATGTTTCATATTGTAGGACATGGAACCATGTTTTCTTGGCTCATCCTCTATCAATCATCCTTTCATACACCTAATACAAATTATTTTCAGCCACTACAAAAACTGTTACAAAGGAACCAAATTTAAAATCTCCTTGATGAATAATGCTATAATATAATGAATTTCAATTTTATTTCTGATTTTATGCCCAATCCACAATTTTGGCAATTAATTTTATAGACAAATTTTTTAAAATGTTGCATATTAAATTTTGATCATTTTAAGCAAAAAGAAGACAGTATGAAGCAAAGAACCAACTAACAAATATTAATTTTCAGTTGCTTTATGTTGTGGGTTGAATTGTGTACCCAGAAAGATATGTTCAAGTTCTAATACCCTGTACCTTGAATGTGGCCTTATTTAGAAATAGGGTCTTTGTCAATGTAATCAAGTTAAGATGTGGTCATATTAGATTAGGATGAGTTCTAATCCAATGACCAGTGTCCTTATGTGATGGGGGAAATTTGGGAACAGAGACACAGAGGGAAGAATGACATATAAAGATGGAGGCAGAAACTGGAGTTATAACAGCTACAACTCAAGGAATGCCAAAGGTTGAAAGCCACCACCAGAAGCTAAAAAGAGGCAAGGGAAGATTCTACCCAGAGTCTCAGAGGGAGCATGGCTTCTTGATTTCAGATTTCCAGAGTCCAGAACTGTGAAAGAATAAATTTCTGTTAAGTTACCCAGCTGTGGTGATTTGTTATGGCAGCCCTAGGAAACATATCATTTTATTATTAAATATTTGTCATGGTGGTCACTATTAGAAATAATTTTTGGTCACTACATCTGCATATAAATAAAATTTATAATCACTGTTCCAAAGAGTGACTTATATCTGTGAGAATAGTTGGGATAATTTAAACATTTTACCAAAGGCAAATTATCTATAAGATTCAGACCACAACAATGTATAATTTATGAATATAAAAGTGTTAAGTCCTTTATTTTCTGTAAGTGAAAACCATTATTTGAGTGCTTATGTAACCAAAATTCATCAGGACAAAGTGATATGAGAGGTACAAAAAATTGTAAGAACTGGTTTCCATACTCATTTTGAAGGAAGTCACAATTTTTTTACATATATGGATTAAAGCAGCACATCAAAATGTAACCATGAATTATTCCACTGACTTTACTGCCCATTTTTTGATGTTGGGCCTTCAACCTTACTTTTGGATTGAAGGTGATTTAAGAAGTTTATTACTTTAGGTTGACGGGTTTATTTTCTTTTGACCACGTTATCATTCTGAGCCTAGCTCATGAGGGTCCTGGCTCCTACTTATTGTATTTTGGAAGATGTAAGATGGATTTTAGACCTAAAGATCAATAACCAGTTGTACACCCACACACATATACATATAACTGAATAAACAGAACAAATCCATCACCTTGGTATGAGCTAGCAATGTATATCATCATCACTGCTTAATACTTGACTTAGAAGGGTACAAATGGGGAAATTTCATTGGCAAAAATCCATGATTATCCTTGGAATGCTACTAATACTAAATAAAGAACTCTGTAAAGCAGCTTTCAATTTACTGTCTCCCAGCTCCAAATTCACCCTTCAGTACCTTCTCGGCTTCAATGGACTGGGCTCCTTAAGTATTTCAAGCATTTCTCCTTTACAGTGAGCATGATGTTAAGTACTGACAGCAGAGGGCGGTGGTGGAACACTGCAGGAGGAATGAGGTGGCTCTTGTTCTGCTGTGCTATGTTTTGCTTTTTCTTTGCTTCTGTTGCATGGTCCATCGTGTGTGTATGTGTGTGTGTGTGTGTGTGTGTGTGTGTGTGTGTGCAGGGACATCCAGTGGTGCTTTGCCTTAGCCATGTGCCAGAGGGGCAGTCCCTTGGGGATCTCGTAGACCTGGCATGGTCCAGTAATGACACTGCTCTTGCCCTCTCAACACAAACAATGTCTGATTCAGGACTCATGCCCCGATCAGTGTCCTAACTTCCTCTCCACTCAGTAGCTTCTGCTCACCTATGCCACAGAGGGCTGTATCCTGAGCAACTTCTCCATCCTGTGGGCTGCAACTTCACCTTCTCCAGTGAGGTCTGATTTCAGATTTCGGGAGTCTAGTAGCTTCCTAGGGCTACTCTAACAAAGCACCACAAACTGAGTGACTTAAAACAACAGAAATGTATTGTCTCACAATTCTGGAGGCTGGAAGTTTGAAATCAAGGTGTTGGCAGGTCAATGCTACCTCTGAAACCAGTAGGGAAATTCTTACTTGACTCTTCCTAACTTCTGATAGTTTGGCGTGCCTTGTCTTACAGCTGCTTCACTCCAATCTCTGCTTTCCTTGTCACATGGCATTCTTCTTGTATATCTCTGTCTTCATATGGTGGTCTTCTTATAAGGACACCGGTCGTGCTAGATTAGGCATCCACTCCAGTTCAGTATGACTTCATCTTAACTGATTATATCTCAGCAACTCTATGCCAAACAAGGTCATCCATTCTGAGATACTGGGGATTAGAACTTCAACATATTGGTGGACACAATTTGCCCCATAACAGGGAGGAAAGTCTTCTTCCAAGTTTGTCCCCCCTCAAACACTCTCCCTCAGCCTTAGGATACGTTTCAGAGTTCTTGTTATGTCTTCATATTTACTCTTCTACCATAGTCTAATCAAACTTTATATTAAACCTCTCTGTTTAAATTGATGTGTGGTTTCTGTCTCTTGATTGGACTCAGACTAATAAAGACTGTGCAGAACACACTACAATTGAAATAATTTTTGGAAGACTTCAGTTTTGGGCTGGATGTTCTGATTGGAGAGTGAGATTTATGTCTCATCAATGAGGAATCTTCCAAAAATCCCTAGCGAAATAACTTGCTGTTTTAAAAATTAAGCCTCAATATAGGTCCATTTTCTTAATAAACTGGAATTCTTTTTAAAGGGGCAAAGAGATAGCATGCTAGAAACACTAGACTATAACTGGGAGACTGGGAAATAAGCAGGACACAAGATGTAAAGCGTTTTCTAAGAGGAATTGTTAAATCTATATCAGGATATTATTTCAGGTTGGCAAAAAGGGACTGTGAATAGGAACACAGATAAATGAATAGGCATAGAGTGGAGGATTGTTGTCATCTGTGTATAAGCCAGAAAGGTTCATCCTAAGTTATAAGCAAAGATCCTGTGCAGAACTGCCTCATGGGCCTTAATCATGTGTATGTAAGAGAAGACAGGTCTTGGGTTTATATTCTAAATTTCTAACCTTGGATCTGTGAAATCTATGCTAGGCTTTTATGTTTGAACTGGAAGATGAGTTATAATATCCTATCCTTCATAGATGGAGCCTAAAGACCTAGAAGCAGGTAAACTGAATTCATAAGGAAGCAATATATAATCAGAAATTAATAAAGATTATCTGACTTCATTTATAATCCAAGAAATCAACCAGAATCTCACTTTAACTCATCTAACAATGACTGAGAAGAAGAGGCAAATAAAACAGGAGAAGAACTGAGTTGATAAGGAAGGAAAATTTAGTAATTCAGAAGTGCTACACATCTGATTCCCCTGCTAGGAAATGGATCTCTGATAGATGAAGTCATAGAAGGTGAAGAAATATGGGTTCTGCAATCCTAGTTAAGGGGAGCTCTTGGCAATGCCTGGTGACATAATTGTTTGGCATAATTATGGTCAGAGGTGCTACCAGCAGCTAGTGGATACAGGCCAAGATGGAACTAAACATCTGCAACTCACAGGACATCCTCTCTCCTTCCCCCACTTCCACAACACACAAAAAGGGATTATATGCCCCAAATCGTCAATAGTGGTAGGTTAAGAAATCTTGATTTAGGCTGACAAGTTACATTATCTAGAATTCCTTTCTCTCCTTCTAAATCTGAGAAGACTGGCACTTGAGGCAAACCTTTGTAACATGTGATACAGCAAGACAAACTCTAGATTAGCAGGTTCAACTAGGCAGATCACACTCTATCCAGCCCACTTATCTCCCAGGACATGCTGCTTTCCCAGTAAAGGACCAAGCTGGTTTATACAATGGCCTTAGAATTCCTGAAGCCAATGAAGGTGTCGCACAGGGTGAGGTTCCTAACCAATGGTGGACTTCCAGTCTTGAGTGCTCAAGTAGAAGCTGCCGCCATTTTGACTGCAGCAGGAAAAGAGAAAGGCTTTGTTGAGAGGTTCTACTTAATCTCAGAAAAAAGAGGCCTCACTATCAAGTCCAGAGTATCTGACATTGTGCTTAATATTGTGATTTAGACCAAAGCAGAAGTGACAGGTTGTGAATGAATGTGAGCTGGTCACAGCATGTGATTATCACTATAGACATTTAATGCAGATCCTGTGATGCAGCTGTCCTCAATATACTTATTTACCTCAAGTAAAGTGAAAATTGTAGAAGGGGGGGAGTACAATCTGTTCATATTTACTGCCAAAATAAAATGTATCAAATAGAATGAAGGCCACTAATTGAGTTCCTAAACTGTATTAGCTAATATCTTAAAAATTCAAATGTCTTATTAATGATATCTTTTCTCATTATAAATGAAAGCTGATAGATAAATAAGTAGGTAGATGATGAATAAATAGATCAGTAGATACGTAGATAGACAGATATGCTATTTGACGTTGGCAGGGTCTTCACTGATCCTTGGCAACCATTTTATCTTCATTGAATTACTCACAATGTTTTTGCAAACATTTTTAATTTGTCTCAGATCCCTATTTAATTTCTTACCATTATCCCTACACTCAAAAGATGCCACATTAATTAAACAAATATTTATTAATTGTCTCGGTATACCAGGCAATGTGATACATCCTAGAGATACACTGTTCAACAAGACAAACAAATTACTGGCCTCATAGATCTTGCTTTCTAGTGGGGCAAAGAGAGAGTCAACAATAAAATAAATAACCATAGCTGTGATAGATACTATGAAATAAATGTAATAGAGAGGATCTATTTAAGGTGAGGAATCAGGAGTAACCTCTTTAAAACCTCTTTAAGAATTGATATTTTTGCTAAAATCTAAGTTGGGATTCACTCAGATAACTAGCATTGCTATGAGACTATAGAACAAGGAATTTATTATAGGATTTAGTCCTCACGGAAATGTGAGAGCCAACGGGAGAGTCTGGGCAGCCTACTGCCTCTGTTTGCAGAGTTGAGCCTGATATTGCTGTAGAATCATGAAGACCAGAAGTCGTGAAAGAAAGGAAAGCTGAATGTGGACAAGAGCAAGGACAAACTGAAGCCTGCAGGGAAAAACTGGAAACCAAAAGGACTGATTACTGAAACTGCATCTGTCTTTCAAGAACTCTAACCTTGACCTTGTGGTGACCTGCAGGAATAGCTGGCCCCTTCTCCACAGCTGCACACATGTGTCTCTGACCCAGAGAAGCCAAAGTTGGAGATCTGATCAGAGCTGGAGGAGCTGTGTGTCGGGATGAGCCACCACAACAGTGAGATGCTGTAGTTCCTGGTGCTCTGCATTATCATTCAGAGAGTTTAAAAATGTGACCGCTGCTTCACTTCCACTTTTCAAATCTCATGTAAAATATATCTTGTATTTAAGGCTTACCCAAAACTATACACTGAAGGGAATTCTGGGAATTCTAGGTTCGCACATCAAGCATAAAGCCACCATACCTGCCTAATATGCAAAGAGAAGGGGAAAGAACCAGGCTGAAAGAAGGAAAGCAAAATTACCTGGAAACAAAAAAAAGCTTGAGAATTTTTAGGAAATGACAGCAACAATGACTGGCCGATATTGGCTTAGGTGGAGACTGGCCTTGAAACTAGATTGGAGATGTGGATAAGAGACTAATTTTAGATGTCCTTGTAGGTCATGATGTGGAGTATGGATTTATTCCAAATTCAATGGGAAATCATGGAACAGTTTTAACCAGAAAATTAACTGACTTAACAATTATGTAGAGAATCTAAGGAGGGTATCAATACTGGAAGCAGGGATGTTCTGTAGCAGTCCATATGAAAAATGATAATGGAGAGAAATAGATTTTTTAAAAACTTTACTCAAGAGTGGGATCCACAAGCATGTCTGAAAACTTAGATTTTTTTCCCCAAATTGTACTACTCTAAGGAAGAGAACAAGAATGGCTCATAGGATTTGTTTTTAGTGACTGGATAAATGGTAAAGTCACTGATGAAGATGGAAGCACTGTAAGATTAGATTTTGAGGTGGAGGAGGAAAGGAAATCAAATATAGCATTTTATACCTGCTAATTTTGAGATGCCTTTGGGACATACAGGTGTGGAAGGGTTAGATAACTTGTTCAAAGTCAAGAATATTTCTAATAATGGCACAACTATTTTCCATTAACTCAAGCTTAACAAACAGTCTGAAACACCTTGAGTCTTTGTTCATTTTTTCTCATTCTCCATATTCAACAAGTTACAAATTTTCCAGTTAGTTAAATATTTCACTGAGTACTTACCATGTTTTCAATATGAAAATGAATACAATTTAGCCTTTCTTTCATGGAGCTCCTAGTCTAGCAGCAGAGAAACATGGACGCTGATTTTAGAGTCACCATGGAAAGTGCTACACTATCTCAGCAAGTTCTGTTTAATTGATGTCTATGTGTTGCATTCCATTCCTCCTTTGTCCTTCCACCTTCTACCCACCAGTCTCGTAGTTGAAGTCTTGTTGCTCTGCATCTAAACCAGGGGTGGGCAAACTAAAGCCCACAGGCTATTAAACTGTTTTTATAAATAAAGTCTTATCGGAGCATAGCCATGCCTATTCATTTAAGTATAGTCTATGACTGCTTTCATATTATAAAGGCAGAGTTGAGCAGCTGTGGCCTGCAAGCCTGAAATATTATCTGGTCCTTAAGAAACATTTGTAGATCCCTGATTTAGATCGAAGTATCTTTTATATGAGCTCCTTGTTTCCTCTTTCCTTCAATCCAATCCTTCTTATACATCACTACTATATTAATATCTCAAAAGTTGTTATAATCCTTTCTTCAAAGAGACATGGTATACTTAAATAAATATGAAAAAACATGCTAAAAATGCCTTTGAATATATTATAGCCTGTTCATAATCCTTCAAGAGCTCTCCACTGCCTTATGAATTAAATATGAACACTCATTCTCACATTCAAAAGCCTCCATTATATGATCAAGACCTAATTTTTTAGGCTTACCTCCAATTACACCCCAGTAGAGGTGCTTCAGCCAAACTGGTTTCCTTCCTATTTCTGTGATTTCTTCTCCTACCATAAAATCCCTCTTTCTACCATTCTCTTTGCAGTTTCAGTGATATCCATCTGCATTTGTTAGGATAATGTTAGCTTCTAAAATAGACAAACTCCTAAATTCCTGGCTTAATACAAAAGAAATAAATTTTACCCACACAATAGTTCAATGCCTATGTTCTTGGTCATTGGTGTGAGGTGACATGTGGTGAGTGTGGTAGTCTACTCCACAAAGTCATTCGAGACTGCCATTTTCAACACAAGTCTTTTAAGGTCAACTTGGATTTCTCTTGGATACCTTTAGAGAAAGGATATCGTTTCTTAAGCCCAAAGAAGTCACACACATTGCTTCTGCCTACATTTCATTAATGAGAACTAGTCATATGGCCCCACATAATTTCAAGGGAATTTGAGAAGTTGTGGTCCCTGATGAAGCATCTACTCAGCAACAAGTCTACGTGATCAGTGGGGAGTGTGAATCTGTGATGGGCAGCTAGAATTCTCTGCCAAGCTATCTTTCATTGCACATCTCCATACTACCTTCCTTTTCAGACAAGTTCTGTTCCCTAGTCAACCTTGTAGCACTTCATTTTTATCTATTATTGGGTTCTAACATGGACTATCAGGTATTTCTTATATGTCTATTTATATTACTATTTTGTAACTTGATTTATCTTTTTACTTTTCTGACAATACCCTTTACTGGCATTACTTTCCTGACAATACCCTTTGTATCCACTGTGATGATGAGTGAAAAACTCCTGTGTTGAATTTCATTTTGAATTTGTTGTTCAGGAAATAATTTTTATGAGCAAGGCATTCAAAATTTTTCCTCACCCCGTACTACCAAGATTGATATTTGAATGATGCAGGAGGTAATAGACTCAGTGAATGTTTCCTGAGAGACAATACCCCTGAGGTGAAAGGGAGATTCATAGATAATCCCTGCTACAAATACATGATAGTTTCAGAAACTAACTGTTACAGGTTGAATTGTGCTCCCCCTCCCCCAGCCAAAAAGAAGAGGTATGTTGAAGTCCTAACCCCCAGTACTTTAGAATGTGACCTTATTTGGAAAGAGGGTGTTTACAGAGATAATCAAATTAAAAAGAGGTCCTTGTAGTGGGCTCTACACCAATATGACTGGTGACATTATAAACAAGGAAAAGTTCAGACGCAGACTCGCACAGAGGAAAGATGATGCGAAGACGCACAGGGAGAGTGAAGCGAAAATGGATCAGAGACTGGAGTTATGCTGACATTAGCCAAGGAACACCTGGAGTAGCAGAATCTGGAAGAGGTTAGGAAGAGTCTTTCCTCTTGGGTTTCAGAGGGAGCATGGCCCTGCTGACATGTTGGGTTCGGACATCTAGCCTCCAGAACTGTGAGACAACAATTTTTTGCTCTTTGCATGTCTGTTTTCTCTCTCTCTTTCACTGTCATTGCCAGCTCCTCAGAGAGGTCTTCCCTGGCCAAAATATCTAAAGCATGACTACTGCCCACTGTTCTCCCATCATAAACTAACTGAGCATATTTATTGTCTACGTCCCTCCTTGAAATGTACCCTATGGGGCAGGGTACTTGTCTCACTCTTTTGTTGCTTTAATCCCTCTGTGCTTAGCACAGTGACTCAAACATCATAGAGCCTCAATAAACAATTGGTGAATGAATGAATGATTGTTCCTTTTGCTTATATAAAGTAGGAAACTTATTCAGATAAATCATCAAATTTTTTCAAACTTTTGGCCATATTTTGGATTTAAAATACACAGATTCTGAAGCCAAACTTACTGGGTTTAGAACCCAGCCTTGCCATTTCATAGCTCTGACTTAGGGCAAGTTGAATATCCTCTTTGTTATTAATTTTCACATCTGCAAAATGGAGGTAATATCTATACCTAAGGCACTGGATTGTTATTGTGATTGAATGAAAATGCTGTTTCTGGATCACAGATTGAATGAAGCATTTAATACATATTCTACATACATATTAATACATTCTAAATACATAAAGTATTTAGAACTAAACACAGCACATGGTAAATGCTATATTAACATTTGCTGTTATTATTGTTATTATTATAGATACACAAAGTACAGTTTATTAGTTATAGTTGATAAAAAGAGATTAAGGCCAATTTTTTTTTCTGGCTACAAGGACTTTACTATATAGCCAGGTAAACTGTATAAGTTATTCAAATAAAATTCAACTTACCAATTTAAAGCAAACGATATAATACAAATACAAAATATATAATATTTGAGGTAATAAATATGGTGAAAATGAATATAATTAACATGATTATGCATTATATAGTTATTGCCAAGTGAATTGTATTGCTTAGGACTGATTTTACCATCTCTCATCACCTGGATGACAAAGCTGTGTTCCAAGAAGCATTATTCACAAGGGATTTCACTAGAAGTTACAAATTAACTTCTCCTCAAGAATTTCCAAAGGAAGTTCTTTAATGATGTGAAGATACCCAGTGACTGGCAAAAATCTACAGCAAAATATAGGATGTCTTAGGGTCTCTCACAGCAGGCGCCCCCACATCTGGGATCACTGTGCAGCTTATACGTGAGTGTTCTTTCTCATGGAGGAATGCTTGAGGGACTTTCAGTTCAGCTTGCCATTAAAATCTCTTAATATTCAAAGCTTGTCTTCAGGATCTAGAGATCTTGTTAGTACACACCATTTTCAACAACTGCGAATTGGGAATATCCAGACTCTCGAGCATAATGGACAAAAAAGAGTGTGGTTTCCAAGCCCATCTAGCCATCTGTGCTAGGCAGTTCCAAGCAAACACCCTGAAAAAATTGATTTTGCTTGCAAATTTATAAATTTGGTCATAAATTCTCTGTGTTTGTTTAGTGTTCCTGCACTGGGCAGCAGAGATGCTAAGTGGTAATGACAGACTCAGATATGCACATTTAGGTGATTATCTTGGATTCCAAACACCTGCGCCAAGAGTTGGTCGGTATTCAATAATCCCAGTTATCCTCCAGCTGCCGTGGGACTTGTTTCATACACAGGCTAGGAAAAGATCATACATCTCACCCTACTTCCCCCCACACAGGCCCTATCTCTGATTTTCAGGTCTTTCTATAATTGCTTCAATCAATGCTATAACACATTAAGTGGATATTTATGGAAAATCAATTCAGAACACCATAATTAGCAAGCACTATAAGCCTGGAAATGTTGATGCAAAGCATTCAGCTCCAGGAAGGGATTTATCTATAATAAAATTTGTATAAAATTACCTATGACGTTTACCAATACTGTCTTGGTTAATGCTTAAATCTTGGTTTTTAGCTTATTTATTTGAGATACTACATATCATGGCCTTTATCTTATTTTCTCAAACAATGATGATAAGCTATATTTGAACAAAATGGAATGTTATTTTTGAATATATAGTTTAAATATTTTCAGAATTGTGTTAGGAGAGGTAAAAAGCCAATTTTGTACTCCACTGATAAAATTATTTTAATGTTCTTAATATATGAAAAAGGCATACTAAAAAATTAACTACATATATTTTTAAATTTAACTTTTCATTAAAAATTTTTCTTGGAATGAATCAATCTCTTCTCTTCTCTTATTTTCTCTTCTCTTCTCTCTCTGATTCTCTGTTTCTCTCTGTCTGTCTGTTGATGGAATAACAAGTTGTTACCTGGTTGATTCTAGCCAGTGACTCCAGAAAGGATATCACAGTGGCTGTTCTGAAGTTAAGTTCCGAAATGCAAACCTTTTCTGTATCTTTAGGTATGTATATAATGAATAAATAGTTCAAAATAGGATAATATTGTCACTATCATTAGTTCCCAGGCTTTTATTTCTACCAGAATCATCTGAGGAGAAGGTGTGCTGGTTAAAATGCAAATTTCTAGGCCCCAACCGTAGAAATTCTGATTTAATAGATCTCTAGTGAGACCTATGTTTTAAAAACACTTAGGTGAGTCTTAAGTGGTCACTTAAGTGATCCAGAAACAGCATTTTCAGAAACAACAATTTCTAGACTAAAAGCCTCTTCCATATTGTTCAAACATTCCTTCCTAGCTTTCTCACTGATTAATTTCTCAAGATCTTATCTTTATTTTTCCCAGGGCCAAAATCTCACCCCTCCTTTATTAACGATTGGAGTGCTTATAGAAGCTGTCAGAAAATTCAATGTTGGAGCAGAGACTCAAACCCATCCTTCTGCCCCACTCTTTTCATCATGCCCCCCTGCTTCATTATAGACCCAGTCTGCCTAGGATGGTGTCTGATTGACTGATGTTTGAAGGTAGCTGCATAGCTAGAGAATGAAGTGGGCCATAACATTCCACTCAATTTACGGATAAAACGGAATTCAACAGTGTTTACCCTTTTATAGCAGAAGAATTGACTTTGTATCAACTTTACCTCCTAAAATGTGATGACTAAATAAATAGATGGAGCTATTACAATAGCTTAATAAAAATAATAAACAACAAATTCAGGATAGTGGTTTCCTTTGGGAAAGGGCAGTCCAACTGTGGCTGGCGTGTTTTCCTTCTAATTTGGGACATAGGTTCATTACATTATTATTTATACCTATTTGATTTAATTAGGTATTTAAATAAAATTGTATTATACATTTATCTAGAAACATGGAGCTAAATGATGAAATAAATAAATAAAGAAATAGAAAATGGTTGCCTCTTAGGAGCTAAAGTTGGGAGTGGGAAAGTGGAGGAAGGTACAGGGACTCGATTATTGTTACAAATCCTATAGTACTAGTTGACCTTTTAAACTATACAGTGCAATATTCAATAAATCCAAAACTTCAATAAAATATTTAAAAGCCAGTAGCTTAACTAGTGTTTTATTTGTTTAGTTTTGCGTTTTTAATTTGCTGTTTTGTTGTTTTTTATAAGCAAGCTAATTTAGGTGATTACCTTATGGAACTCTTTCTAGAGATAAAGTAAATAAGAAATGTGTGTTTTCCTTACTATTCATTTTAGTTGTTATAGTACACTATTCTGATCTGAGTTCTTTATTTTGTGAGATTTTGGCTTCCCTGAATATTTTCAGTGTCTTCCAAAGCCTCAAAATATTTCTATTAAAGATCAATTCTTTTACCATTTTTATCTTTCATTTCAATTCAGAGTGTTTCTGTTTCTGTAAATCTAATAGTCACAAAAGTAATTTGTTCTTTTTCAAGTAGCTTCCTAATTTATCTCAATGCTGCGCGGCATTCCAGTTCCACTGGGTTTGTTTACCACCTCAGCATTCTGTACAACATTTGAATCTGTCAATCCCTGATTTCATTAAGATTAAACTTGCTTTAACGTAGGAAATACAGTTGCCCCAGGTTTAGGTGCAATGAACTGAAGAATAGAAACCAGGTTGCTGTCATATAGAACTGTCAGGCATATTCTGTTGCTTTGTCCTTGTTCTATTTTTTTTAATATAAATTCTGTATCTCAGGGGAATATCAAAGGTTACCAACATTTAAATTAAGAATGTGATTTATAAGAAGTCTATTCTCTAAAAAAGGAAAAGCGTACTTTATATAGTCCCTAAGAAGTTTAAGTATTTTTTCTAAGAATCAGGGTTTCTTTAAAATCATGTATTATTGACACAAACACTATGTAGAACATTCCAATAAAGAGATAGTGCTACTCTCTCACTTCGTCCCAGCTTACCCTTCCCCCTCCCCGTGTGCTCAAGTCCATTCTCTAGGACTGCATCTTTATTCCTGTCCTGCCCCTAGGTTCTTCAGAACCATTTTTTCTTTTTTTTATTTCGTCTGTATGTATGTGTTAGCATATTGACATATATACACTACTAAATGTAAAATAAACAGCTAGTGGGAAGCAGCTGCATCACATGGGGAGTTCAGCTCGGTGCTTTGTGACCACCTAGAGGGGTGGATAGGGAGGGTGGGAGAGAGACGCAAGAGGGAGGAGATATGGGGATATATGTATACATATAGCTGATTCACTTTGTTACACGGCAGAAACTAACACAACATTGTAAAGCAATTATACTGCAATAAAGAGGTTAAAAAAAATAAATTGTTTGTAAATATGGTGGTTTCAGATATTTTCCCATTCATTTATATATTATTTCCTACTAGCTGCATGACCTTGGGGAAATTGCTTAACCTCTCTGTGCCTTAGTTTTCTCTTCTGTAAAGTACTATCAACATTATAAGACTGAATAATTTAATAATAAAGCTAACACGCATATTTACCATATGTCAGGCACTGTTTTAAGCCTCTTATGTGTAATTATTATTTAATCCTCAAAACAACTCATGGGAGAGTTACTCTTATCAACATCTTAATTTTATAGATTAGGAAAGTGATGCTGGGCAATTGAGATAGGACAGTGGTGTCTATGACCTACAACAAGCGTGGTTTCTATTCTTAGGGATCTTATATAGAATATAAGCTTTTACAGAATATAGAAGACAGTTAAAATCAAGTGTGATTAGTGTTTAGGCATAAGCACATAGGAGGGGGTAGGAGACAACAGGGGGCTCCAGTATGCTCTAGAGGGTGAAGGAAAACCCTTCAGGACACAGCTCTCCCCATTTGACAAAGTAGTAAAAGCCAAGCTCCATAAGAGTTCTGAAGATGACATCAAGGATGGTCTCAGTAGGTGTCCTTTGGTAGATGGGTATCAAAGGAGAGGACTGAAGAGAGAGGATTTTTAGGATGAATGGAGGAAAGTTATAGCTATTTTTTTTTCTCTAGTATTATTCATAAGAGCCAACTGGATGGGGAAAGTTACTAGAGAGGAGTCCAGCACTGTCAAGGGCAGTCACCAGGGTGTGACTAGGCTTTGCATCTCTCTGCTTTGACTCTCAGAGGGAGAGAGCAGAATAGAAAACCTCTCTTCTGGCCCGCCCGCCCCACCTCCTTTTAGTCAATGAACACATAAGACATCAGCCCAGGCCCTGCTGAGAAATAGCAGGGATATTGCGGATACAATGTGTGCCCTTAGGGCTTTCACATTGCCATGTGAACCTAACAAAAGTAAAGACTTCACTACTGAAATCATCACTCTCCTACAGGGAAAAAAAAAAATTAAAAAGTAATATTCTAGAATAGGCAGACTCAGGCTCCGTTCTAATTGACATTTCCTTTAATGCCAGGATTGGTAGATGAGCTTAACCTTGAGCAACACTGTAAAGAATAATCAGAATATATGAAGAATTGTGAGGTGGTGTTTGCTTGTCCAACTCTAATAAGAAATCAAGGACTCTAAACTCATAAATCAACATTGACCACTGTTGAGCAATAATAATGATAATGACGATAATGATATATTAGTAAAAATAACAGAAAAATGATTGAGTGCTTAAAACTTGTCAGGCAATGTGCTAAATTTTCTGTATTCAGTATCTCACTCAACCCTCAAAACCTTTTGTACATGAGAAACCCGAGACTTGGAAGAGTTAAATGACCTGTCCAAAGTCACCCAGCAAGTGAGAGGCAAAACTGAGATTTAAATCCTTACTTGTTCTGAGTCTTGTTTTGGATGTCATTAAAACTAGGATAAATTGAGAATAGTTTGGGTGAAATCCAATCACTAAGCAGGGACGAAGCAAATAGCTTTCATTCTACCAATAAAATTGTTTTATTTTAGTATTTTATTATGCTATTTTAAGTAGTGCACAGAATTTAATATCATACATCTCTCAGTTGTGTGGCACTCTCTGTGTTTATTCAGAGATTCTTCCCCAGAATATACCATAATGCCATAGATATTCTAGGCTTTGATTTTACACACAGTTCATCACTTTTATGACAAGGACTTCCCATACCAATCAAGGTCATGGCAGGAAAAAGAACTCAAAGATGTTGATGGAGTAGAAGTTAAGAAAGGACAAAGGGTGAGTGAGGATGAGGGGAGCCCAACAAGAGATGCTAAACCACCATAGGCCTAGCAACACAGGGGAATCCTTATTGTATCTGCAGAACTGAAGGGCAAGAGGCTACCCCAACCCGGAAAGAGTGTCTACAACCTAGCTGAGAGCTGCCCAGCAGGGGCTCTGGCCCCAGGTCCAGGAACTCAGCCACTGCCACCTGCAGCCATGAAAGAGCCCAGGAAATCGACATCCCGACCTCATTATTCTCCTGTTCCCGACATCTTGCAGTGCTTCCCACTGCCTGAACCCTATCTGAAGTTCGAGTGTAAGTAAGCATGATTGATGCACTACAGAAAGCCTCCTGGAGTCTGGAGGGTGAGGTACAGGTAGAAGTCCAGGTAGGTTCCATGGTTTCTGGCTACCCAGTGGACAGTGGCTGTGGCACTCACTCTAAAAGGATGGAGAAGAGAAAGACGAGTTCATTTTGCAACCAAGTGTGTTACTTTAAAACGAGTTCCATTTTGGAAGAAATGTGTATTTCTTTATTTATTTATCCCTTTTAGAGTTTTTAAAAATTGTGAGTTGATTGTATTTAATGCTTACGTATGTAAACATGTGATTTTGAAGCTATATTAACAAAAAGAAAAAAGCAAGCATCCTTCTCCACCTGGGACGCTGTGTATTAATTTGCCTGAAATGTACACACAGATATATACATATGTCTACATGGCAGACGAGTAGAAATGGGCAGATCCTTTGGAAAAGATACTGAAGAAACAAAATAAACAAACAAAAATGAAAATATAGCTAAATAGCTATGGAGGAGTGTAGACATATATTTACCCTCTCTTGTTTCTATAATAGGGAAGAAATGTCCACTACACTCCTAAGAGGAACAATGTGGGAAGAAGCCTTTATGCCTCTTTCTTCATATCTTCTCACCCCTCCCTAGGGAGGGAAGAGTGAAATCTGACAGGTGAATGATTCTAGAGTCTCTCTCCCTCCTCCCTTCTCTCTTTCTTTCCATTTTCCTCTGCAAGATACACAAGAGTTCCTGTTTCTCTGTAGGCTGAGTTTATTAGGACAGAATTTGACTCTGCAGTTTGCTGTTGGGGAAGTGGGAGTCGACCTGATGGGATGGAGTGGCCTATAGTTATGGGTAAAATTAATTCATGGAACACTGCGAGGAAGACCAGTTGTGACCTGGATGTAAGTTGTATTCTCCAACTCAGATTCACCAACAGTGAAGCAAGCATTTTGATCTGCATCTGTCTAACTCACACATCACCTCAACTGGTTTGCAATTCAGGAGGAAAAGAAAGGAATGGTCTTCATACTCCACCCTGTAAAGAAGCCCAGCAGCTACTATCTTGAAGAATGAACTCATATAAGAAATCTCCCTTTCCTGATTCTCTATTTAACCGTGAGCATATGCACGTTTTGTAAGATCTTTAATATGCCCACTTGGTTTGAATAGGCACATCACAGGAGTGAGATGACTCATTAAATAAATCTCAGGTGTTGGAGGGGAGGAACACTGCTGAAAGATTATGCAGTAACCAAAGAAACAGCTGAGATCCACATGTCACAGTTTTCAGTCGTGTGTATATAACATCCAGATCTGCTTGTCATTCAAAACAACACTAAAAAAATAAACAAAAACAAAAAACACAGAAACCCTCCAATATCTTCCACTGCTGTCAGGATGAAGTCTGAAATCTGACAGGATCAGAGCTCTGGCCTCTTCTCCCACTCATGATTCCTCTTGTACCACAATCTCCCCAAATCTCTATGCTCTCTACTCCTCAAACTCAACATTCTCCCTTCTGCCACAGGACCTTTGTGTATGCTGTGCGCTCCACTTGGAATGTTCTCTATTCATGATTCGTATTTTAGCTTAAGCTTCTCTTCTTCAGGAAAGCTTCCTTGACCCTCTAGCTTAGGTTATTGATACAGTTATATGCTCTCATAGTTTCAGCTACTCTCAGTCCCTCTGTCTCTTGTCTCTCTCTTGATTTATACCTAGTTGTGATGTTTTATTTACTGATGGGATTATTTAACTAATGAACTATTTCAATCCAGACTGTAGCTTCATGAAGGTAGAGACCATGGGTAATTTTGTTCCCCTATCATCTAAAATAGAGCTTAGCAGAGTCTTAATACCTGTGGGTTGAATTAATGAATAAAAGAAAGAATGCAAATTAATAAAAACTATAGTCACCCATGTGTTAGTATATCATGTGTATATATGCAGAAATACTGATTAAATAGATTTTATGGGTCTTAAGATATAAGATCTTAGTGTATCCGAAGAGAATATTCCATACTGAAGAATAAATTGATTTCCACATTAGATTTTAGTAATTTGCTTTTTGTTTCTCAAAAATATGTTCATTTCATTTTAGTGGCATAAAGTTTTAAAATCTCTGCTGTGATACAGTGAAGTTATTTCTTTATTATTCACACAGTTATGCCATTTTTAAAATCTATATAATTCATATAAATGGTAGTATTATTACGTATTATCTTAGCTATCAAGGCACTCCATTGAATTTTCTAAAATTATAAATTGGTCCCAAAAAATAAATGTTTCACATTCAAGTCTTATATTAGCCTTGATTTATAAAAGAAAATCATAAGATGCTCAGAAGCAGAATAGGAGAAACTGATTGCTTTGGGGGAAAAATAGTAGAGCCCTTGGGTTCTAGTTCATCCCACAAATTGCAAGCCATGTGCAGGAGTAAATTTAAACAACCTGAACATCTGTGTGACTGAGGAAAATGCTGCCTGCTCTGTCTTTACCAGGGGAGGATTACACAAAATAATATGGTCTCACCTCTTGGTAAAATCTAAAGTACAATTCAAATCAAAGATAATCATAGGCAATCCCTATGCTGGGAAATTTCAGAGAAAATTTTGATGCTGTTGTGGACTCTGAAGCTATGTCATACTTGTCCAAAGCCTAGAAGTGTTGGGATTAAGAACAAAGAAAAGCCTCAGTGTTCATAGGCAGTAGTTCCTTCATATCAGTCTTGGCACTGATTTTTTTTTAATCTGACACCAAAAAGTAAAAGCAACAAATACAAAAATAAACAAATGGACTACATCAAAGTAAAAAGCTTCTGCAGAGCAAAGGAAACCATCAACAAAATGAAAAGGCAACCTAAAAAATGGGAGAAATTACTTGCAAATCGTGTATCTGATAAGGGGCTAATATTCAAAATATATAAAGAACTCATATACCTCAACAGCAAAATAATAATAATAATAATCTGATTAAAAAGCAGGCAGAAGATCTGAATAAACAGTTTTCCAAAGAAGACATACAGATGGCCAACAGGTACATGAAAAGATGCTCTACATCATTAATCATAAGGGAAATGAAAATCAAAAGTACAAGGAAATATCACCTCACACCTGTTAAAGTGGCTACTATCAAAAAGACAACAATAAAAAGTGTTGGTGAGAATGTGAAGAAAAGGGAACCCTCGTGCACTGCTGGTGGGAATGTAAATTGATGCAGCCACTGTGGAAAACAGTATAGCGTTTCCTCAAAAAAATTAAAAATGAAACTACCATATGATCCAGCAATTCTAATTCTGAGTACTTATCCAAAGAAAATGAAAACACTAACTTGAAAAAAACATGCACCCCCATTTTCATTGCAGTACTATTTACAATAGCCAAGATAGGAAAATAATCTAAGTGTCCATTAATGGATGAATGGATAAAGAAGATGTGAGATATATATATATATATATATGCACACACATACATACACAATGGAATATTAATCAGCCATAAAAAAGAATGAAATCTTGCCGCTTGCAACAACATGGATGGATTTGAGGGATGGATGTGATATATATATGGATGTGAGATATATATATGGATATATATATGGATGTGAGATATATATATATATGCACACACATACATACACAATAGAATATTAATCAGCCATAAAAAAGAATGAAATCTTGCCGTTTGCAAAAACATGGATGGATTTGGATTATGCTTAGTGAAATAAGTCAGACAGAGAAAGACATGCATTATAATCTCTCTTACATGTGGAATCTAAAAGCAAAAAAAAAAAAAAGCTCATAAATACAGAGAACAGATTGGTAGTTGCCAGAGCTAGGGGACTAGGCATGGGAGAAATGGGTAAACTGTTTTTTGTTTCTTTTAGTTTAAATAAATTAAAATATGCTCGGGGTTTTAAAGTCTCAGGCTACTTACAAGCTGCTTTCTGGAGCAGTCCCATGGTACTCAATCTTTCAGCTAACATGTGTATTGAACAGCTACTATATTCTCAGCAATGTGAATCAACTTACGTGAACATGTGAACAGCAATATAAATAAGAGAAAAAAGAAAAAAAAAAAAAAAACAGAACACGGCATTTAGAGCCAGAAGGCTGGCCTCAAATTCCAGCTTCCTCACTTACCAGCTATGTGTCCTCAGGCAAGTTACTTAATCTCTATGTGCCTGTTTCCTCAGTAATGTGAAGGCAATAGTAGCATATATCACATGCAGTGCTATCATGCAGATGAAATGAGGTAGTATATGAAAAGTCTGAAGACCAGTGCCCAGCACAATTATTCACAAGGACTGGCGCTATGTAAGAATTCATTGTCTGATCTATGGGTTCCTTATATAGATGGTGTGGGTGGTGGCAGTCTATTAATCCCTTCACCACATGCGTCTGCAGCCTTTTGGGTGGGGAAAAAAAATACTCTGTCCATTTAACACTTTGGAGATATTTTATCAAGGGGGACATAACGAGATATTTTATCAAGGGGAATATAACTTTGCCAATTGGAATTTAATTGAAAGACATTTATCATTTTTAATTTACTGCTTATCTCTACTGCCTTTGGTTTCACTTATACTCGGTCTTTCCTTCTCCCACAATGGGATGTGTGTTTTCTTTTGATTGGTTTGCACTTTCATCTCTCAGACTAGGCCTCCAAATTTTCCAAAGTAGTTTGGCCTCTAACCTTGCTACCTGGTTTCTCTCTGTCTTGAGAGTTCTTCACTTCAAGATTTGTTAAGCTCCCTTCTCCATTTCATGCCAATTGCCTCCCTATGTAGATTTAACAATAAAGAAATTGCAGAGGCAACAAAATATGAACTCCTGCAGAAACCACTGGAACTTCCCAAAGTGCCTTTTATGATGACTCCACTGCCAGGCTCAATTTTGTGCAGCAGGGTCACTTTGAAGCCCATTTAAATCAATTCTGTAAAACTGCCTGAGACACTAACAAATGATTTACTGAAATTGAGATGTAACTCTTGTCTCCTTGGCAGCCACAAATGATGTCCTTCTACCAAAAGAGCAATCAAGTGAGTTTTGCATGATTTGCTTTTAAGAGAACCACGGCCTTCACTGTTCACGTTCATTTCATCCTCTAGATGCTAGCAGCTCCTTTTCCTATTCCCTTACCTTGCGGAGACTAAAGAGAGATTTGAGAGTCGGTGATTGCCGGCGGCAGGCAGTGCAGCTCTCTCCACACGGTCATCACCGTCTTGTATTGCTCCCGTCATGTTTTTAATGTATGTCTTTAACCCCACCGATGAATCAGAATTATTATCAGCCACAGGATTTTATTCTAGCTTGTGTTCATGAATGATTTTGTTGTCCTCCCAAGGGCCGTGACAGGAATCCGGTATCTCCAGGAGCCTTGAGCGAGACACATGCCCTACAGTGGCTTTTAAAACATGTCTAAGACTGACATTATTACAGTTCTAAAGATCAGCTGGCCATGGCCAAAATCGTATATTTATCTGTTCTTTAAAAAAGTAAAAAAATACACATATTTATGGATGTGCAGAGTCTACATAGCCCCAGAGGCTGCTGTTTAACTGTAGTGAGATAAACAGGAATTTCTGTTAGTTTACATTACTCACCTGTCAGAAGGCATTCAGAGGAACACGTGCAACAAGGTCTTCACCCTTTACTCCCTCCTCCATGATCTCAGGCAGGACATATCTCTTGAGATCAAAACCCACACCTCATTTTCCTATAGTTTCCACCAACCCAATTCTTTCTTTCCCCCATTTTGAAGCTCAATGTCACCTTGTTCTCATTTTGCCAACTGCAAATCCCTAATCTATATTACGGTTATTTTCTGCTAGGTGAGGTGCCAAGCACTGGTTATGAAATTTGTATGCATTTTCTCTTTTTATTCAGGAAAAGGAAAACTATTCATGTTTATAACACAGGTGCACCTCACGAAAGGTCAAAAATATGTAGGGCTATAGGTGTCTAAAAAATAGATTTATCTTGTGAATTTATATCATAATTCTGAAAGAAAATTAGGAGTTGTATTTAATATGTAACAATAAATAAAACAATATGTATATATGTACATATAATTTATATACACACACACTCACTTTGTCCTTCCCCAAATCTCTATGATTATCCTCATTTCACAAAATGAAACCGTTGCAAAGAACAATTAAGTAACTTCCAAAGGTGAAACAGCTGAATAAATGATAGAGTCAGGTTTTGGACCCAGGTGGTCTGGTTCCAAAACTAATTCAAGAAATACTTAAGGAGTACATACTATGGGCAGGATACAAAGTAAATATTATTTATATAATCTGTTTTGTTTGAAAAACTCCACTCATAAAAGCAAATAAATATCTTGTATCATACTGAATTCTCAGTTCAATAAAGTAGACAAGAATCACAGGTCATAGCCACCAAGTAACCTATCCCTTGAATGGCAGGTAGACTAACCAGATCCCTGGTGAAAGGTAACCAAACCTCTGAAAGTATAAGCCCAGAAGTCCAGACCATGTAAAGCAACCTGGTTACGAATACTGTTTCTGAGTTATACAAAAGAGGGGGCACAAGATACCTGCCTGCTCTTTATGCCTCTAATGAAAGCACAATGCTGGACTGTGCCGCTCGGTTAAGGTTTTATGATTCTAGAGGTAGGCTTCCACCCAAGGAGATATTGTTATTCTCTGCATTAGTTGGTGCCTTGACTGAATCCCCTGCTGCCTCTCAGGTTCGCTTTGGCTGCCAATCTCCAGGTCACTGACTACTCAGTGTGCAGAGGATGGAGAGTACAGGCTTATTTCCTTGTGAAGCAAAACCTGTATTAATACAACATTTAAATGTTTTAACTCTATTATAGTATTTAGTTCTTGTATCAACTCTATGTGATAGGTTCAGCCCAGCCCCCCTTTTTTCATATGAGGATACCAAAACACACGGAAGTTAAATAACTTATCCAGAGTTACCTGACTAGCAGATAAGTGAATAAAGAGCCTATCTTAGAGAGTGTAAGATTATATGGTCTTAACTGAACCACAAAGACACAGAGCCACAGGGAAAAGAACAAACAAAGAAGATTGGAAGGGAGCTGATGATTTTAAAGTCAAGAAGGGCAATTTTTATTTTGTAGGTTCAGCAAAATAAAATTGAGAGATGCTAAATCAGCAGTTAAAAATCTTGCTGTCATTTTACATTTAATAAATTAAAACGCATGCACCCATGTGTTCTTACGAGCTGATCCTATTGCTATCTCTAGAATGGTTACAGCTTTTGCATTTACAGGATCATTTCTGTATTAATAAAAATTACAAACTTAGAGTACACTACTACAGAGACTTGAGTTCACAGTTCTAAGACAAATGTCTTCCATTAATTCCTCTACCTGTGTGACTATCTGTAAAAAATCTCAGAGACAATTCTCAAAGGCCTAATGCAGGGGCCTTCATAAAAGTGAGGCTTGGCCAGGTGGCCCTTCTGGATTCCCAGTCATGGGTCCTTTTACCTGGGATGGCCCACACTCTGATCCGAGCACTTTAAGAAATCATTTGATCTTCACAACAACATTTTCGTTTTTATAAGCTAGGACAAATGTGACTCAGAGATGTTAATTAACCTAAGGACCGTCAACTTATAAGAAGTGACACTGCCAGAATTAAAACCTAAATCTGTCTATTTCCAAAGCCACGTACTGCTCTGTCATTCAACAGCAAAAGAATAAGAAGAGAATGAGAATAGTTGGTGGTAGAAACACTCCTGTCCGTCATCTCATTTCATTCCCCTCAGTCCTTTCTCATAGGCTACCATCACTTGCCATCTAACAACAGTCTCCAACAGGACACCTGTCTACTATATGTTTTCCTCCCAAAGAGTCTAGCCTCCCTCCTCCTCCTGGCTTTCAATAATGGGTTTCAGAAGACGGCTTTGCTCTATTCCCCTTTGATCACCCACATTCTGACTATTCCCAGGTAGAGCTGCCAGATAAAATACAAGATGCCCATGCAATATTTGGGACAGCCCGATACTTTAAATCACTCAACATGGTTATCTGGAATTCAAACTTGACTGGGCAATCTGTATTTTTTTAATTGAAGTATAGTTGCTGTGCAATATTATGTAAGTTACAGGTGTATAATATAGTGATTCACAATTTTAAAGGTTATACTCCATTTGTAGTCATTATAAAATATTGGCTATATCCCTCATGTTGTACAATATATCCTTGTAGCTTATTTTATACCTACTAGATAGTATCTCTTAATCCCCTACCCTTTTATTGCCCCTCCCCCCTTCCCTCTCCCCACCGGTAACCACTAGTTTGTTCTCTATCTGTGAGTCTGCCTTTTTTTTTTTTTTTTAATATAAGGGCAATCTGTATTTTTATTTGCTAAATCTGACAACCTTATTACCAGGAGACATTAATTTAGGCAAGATGTTCACATTCTATTATTAACACTTCAGGTCTCAGTACTCTAAACTTTCTTCCTTTTCCTTAGGCTTCCTTTCCCTATTCAAACACAAAGATATTTGTAGAGACTGAGTTTTCATCCTCTTTTCTTGTGATTATGAAATTTGATTGCAGACAACTTTTTTAGCATCCACATCTTTTTCCAGTTTTTCTTAGAGTAAAATAACATAAACAACCTGTACCTCTTTCCTCTAGCAATTCAGTAAAGTAGCAAAAAAAAGTGCAAACTTTTGAATTCATGACTTCGAGACTCTATAAGACATGTCCAAAAAGGAGGATAATGATAATAAGGAATATTAGAGCCAGCTGGTTTTCTGGGGAAGGAAAGGGAATAGGGAGACTGGAAATGAGTCTAATAGTCCTCAGAACGTCTTAATATATAAAAATATTAGTATCACTGTAGTAAGACTGAAAATATAGGATATATCATACTCAAAAGAGGCTAAGAGGGCTTCACTGGTGGCGCAGTGGTTGAGAGTCCGCCTGCCGATGCTGGGGACACGGGTTCGTGCCCCGGTCCAGGAAGACCCCACATGCGGCGGAGCGTCTGGGCCCGTGAGCCATGGCCGCTGAGCCTGCGCTTCTGGAGGCTGTGTTCCACAACGGGAGAGGCCACAACAGTGAGAGACCCGTGTACCGCAAAAAAAAAAAAGAGGCTAAGATTGGCAGCTAACTATAAAAATGTATGTATTTGTTCAGGTTTGGAAACCTCAGAAAATAATATGACAGAAAAAAACAACAAACTCTTACAGTTAGTTAACAAAATACATAGGGTCTGGGTTAACATTCATGTAGGTTCTTATACGTGTTATGGCTTTTATAGTAGTATGTTAATTTTTTCTTTAATTTTCTTTGGAAGAAAAAAACTATTTTTAAGATATCAGTAGAAAAGAAAGATAAGATTAATCTCATAATTCAATAAAGTGATAGACTATCAAGAAAATGAGATTGAGTGTAGTCTATCTGATGTTAAAATGTCAGTATTCCAATAACCGTACGCCAGCACTAAAGTCAAATTAATTAGTATTTTTTTCTTATCAAGCAATAAATCAAGTAGAAGACTGCAGAAAAATCAGCTGACTTATGAAACATTCTGGCATTAGTTTTCTAAAACTAAGATGCCTTCAGATAATCAGAAAATGCTTGAAATGATTTGAATAATTTAAGAATTCAGAAAATAATATGTAACATGTATAATCCTTGTGCTTTTTACATATGCTTCTAATACTTTAGTTTTTCAAACTTTTTTAATACTGAGAAGACAGTAAACACTAGAGTGAGCAAACAAAAAACACATTTTCTTGTTAGGGGCAGTATTAGCAAGAAGAATATGATGATTGCCCCCCAAAATTGATGACTTGGAGTTATAAAAGATTCCAATATAGAAAGACATTTGGACAATATACTTATTTTTGTCACATGGGAAATCCTTCTAATCTATCCTACCATCCCACTGGCCCAAACTACTTACAAATCAATCCAAACCTTTATAACAATCCTCAAATATACCAACTTCAAAAGCTTTCATTCCTGGCAAATGACTCTGTCTCTTACTTTAAAAGGAATAAGTCATTGGGTATGAACTACTAGTCTCCAAATGATCGAACTCATCTAGCTCTTATCCTATTTTTCTCCCCATCTTTCAGGATGCAGTATCTCTCCTCTTGTTTCAAGAGAGTCAACCCACTTATAATTTTTAACCTTTTGTTTTCCATTTCTTCAAGGAACATGATCCATTGATCATATCTAATTTCTCTGAGATCTTTAATCTACAAACATCCTTCTTTCAAAAGAAGCAGGCTTAAGTTTCTCTTATGAAAATCAAAATCCTTCCTTTGGCTTACTTTCTAACTATTTCTTTTCCTCTTTCTCAGTTTCCCCATTTTATCTTCTTTAAAGAGCCATCTACTCTCCACGCTTATAATCCCTCACTTCTCTTTCACTCTCGGTCATCTATTTTACTTCATCCTCCCATCTTTACCCCCCATACCTTCCCCTGGAAATACTGTTACTAAAACCCAACTATGCAGACTGTTGCCAAATCCAGTGGCAATTTCTTAGTCATTATCACATTTCCCTGTGGCCTTTGATATGTTGAGCACATATTTGGCCTTCTTGACATCTACTGCTCCTGTTTCTCCTACTCTTTGCTATTCCATGTTGATCACAGTTGCATCTTCTTACTCTGATGTCCTTAAATCATAGCACTCCATAGAATCATACCACAGGCCCCCATTTTTTTTAACTTGACAATTCTCATTATTTGTAGTATTATTTGAGGGTGGTGATTTCCAATTTCTATCTATAGTCCAGACATCTCGCAGGAATTTCAAAACAGTACGTATATCTGCCAAGTGGTCATCACCACCTGAGCACCTTGTAAATCACTGAAACCAACCTGCCCAAACTTTACCATCTTATGCCTCCCCCAATGCCTCTGCTTCTCACCTCCCTAAAAATGCCCTCCAATTCTTATTCTTTGCCAGTGGTTATAAGTGGGGAAAAAATAGTCTTAGATCCATTTTTAGTGATCCATGCTCCCATCATCCAATTACTCATTCACTCCTGCGAAGTTATAACTGCGAAGTTATAACTCCAGTTATAACTTCTAATTATTTCCTGATTGTTTTCCTTTTTACTATCAATACTGTTTTGGTCACTATTATTCTCTTTTTTTCCCCTAAAATCTCTTTAGTGGGCTTTTACAAATTTTTAAAATTAATTAATTAATTTATCTTTTGGCTGCACCACACAGCTTTTGGGATCTTAGTTCCCAGACCAGGGATCAAACCTGTGTCTCCCATGGTGGATGCACGGAGTCTTAACTACTGCACCACCAGGGAAGTCCCCTACTCTTGAAATTTACAAAATTAATTTTTTTGGAGTATAGTTGATTTACAATGTTGTGTTAGTTCTGCTGTACAGCAAAGTGAATCAGTTATACTTGTATATCTTGTATATATCTTGTATACTTGTATATCCGCTCTTTTACAGATTCCATTCCCATATAGGCCATTACATTGACTGGAGTTCTCTGTGCTATACAGTAGGTCCTTATTAGTTATCTATTTTATGTATAGTAGTGTGTACGTGTCAATCCCAATCTCCCAGTTTATCCCTCCCCCCCTTTTCTTCCTTGGTAATCGTAAGTTTGTTTTCTACATCTGTGACTCTATTTCTGTTTTGTAAATAGGTTCGTTCATACAATTTTTTTAGATTCTAACTGTAAGCAATATCATATCATATTTGTCCTTCTCTGTCTTAGTTCACTCAGTATGACAATCTCTAGGTGCATCCATGTTGCTGCAATGGCATTATTTCATTTTTTTTATTACTGAGTAATATTCCATTCTATGTATGTACCACATCTTCTTTATCCATTCCTCTGTTGATGAATATTTAGGTTGCTTCCATGTCCTGGCTATTGTAAATAGTGCTGCAATGAACATTGGGGTACATGTATCTTTTCAAATTATGGTTTTCTCCAGATATGTGCCCAGGAGTGGGATTGTAGGATCATATGGTAGCTCTATTTGTAGTATTTTAAGGAACTCCATACTGTTCACCGTAGTGGCTGTACCAATTTACGTTCTCACCAACAGTGTAGGAGTGTTCCTTTTTCTCCACACTCTCTCCATCATTTATTGTTTGTAGATATTTTGATGGTGGCCATACTGACCAGTGTGAGGTGATACCTCATTGGCGTTTTGATTTGCATTTCTCTAATAATTAGTGATGTGGAACATCTTTTCATGTGCCTCTTGGCCCTCTGTATGTCTTCTTCAGAGAAATGTCTATTTAGATCTTCCATCCACTTTTTTTGATTGTGTTGTTTGATTTTTGGTGTCTAGCTGCATGAGCTGTTTGTATATTTTGGATATTACTCCCTTGTCAGTTGTTTTGTTTGCAAATATTTTCTCCCATTCTGTGGGTTGTCTTTTCGTTTTGTTTATGGTTTCCTTTGCTGTGCAAAAGCTTTTAAGTTTCATTAGGTCCCATTTGTTTATTTTTGTTTTCATTTCCATTACTCTAGGAGATGGATCCAAAGATACCTGATAAGAACACTTAACAAGAGATCTACGCTTCTAACAAAATTTTCAGTGCACAATAAAGTATTGTTAACTGTAAGCATAATGTTGTACAGCCAATCTCTGGAACTTACTCATCTTGCACAACTGAAATTTTATACCTGTTCCACAGCAATTCCCCATTTCACCCTGCCTCTAACCCCAGGCAACCATCATTTTACTCTCTGCTTCTATGAGTTTGACTACTTTAGATATCTCATATAAGTAGACTCATACAGGATTCGTCCTCCTGTGTCTGGCTTATTTCACATAGCACACTGTCCTCCAGGTTCATCCATGTTGTCACATATTACAGAATTTACTTCTTTTTAAGGCTCAATATTATTCTATTATACATATATACCACATTTTCTTTATTCATTCATCCATCAGTGGACATTTAGGTTGTTTCCGTATTCTGACTATTGTGAATAAAGCTGCAATGAACATGGGGGGGGGCGTTCCTCAAAAAATTAAAAGTAGAACTATCATATGATCCAGCAATCCCATTTCTAAGTATATATCCAAAAGAATTGAAACCAGTATCTCAAAGAGATACAATAGTTTTTTTTTACAGTTTTTTCCTCTTCCTCTGGAGTTATCTTCTTCAATCTAGATTCCTTTATGCTGTCTGCATGACTTTCATTAATGTTCACATGACCATAACTTTCATATGCTCTACTCAAAACCTTTAAAGACTCATTATTACCCATCAGAATGAATGTAAGCTTTTTAGCATGGCTTGAAAGAATTTCATGATATGTACCATTACTGGATTTATCAAATTAAATTATTGCACAGGACATACCTTCAGTCAGTATTTACCTGAAATTCAATTTGAATCAGGCATGCTCTATTTTTCTGGCAACCCCCATGATAGGAGACTTGATTATTACTGCTCTAGTTCATTCCTTCTGTGCTCTACCCACATGACTACTCCCCACCCTGTACTTGATTATCTAACCCCCCACCCTAAGAAAAAGAAAAACCTACAGGTCTACTTTACTCTTCCTTCTAGTCTTTTGAAACACTATACTTTCTTGCCTGTAATGTCTTATCTTTATCTGTGGTTGCTCTCTTTCTCTTTAATAGCGGTGCATAGGTATGCCCAGCTAGACCACACTTCTAGAATGCATTTGAAGTTAAATGAGGCCATATGATCAAATTATCTCCAATGAAATGGACTAAATTTGATTTGTGCCTAAATCTAGCCCTGTTTCATAATACCTCCAAAGAGTGCCCGTCAATGCTCTTTGGGATGATGACACAGAGAGGGACCTTAAGTCCATGTATGGATAACTAAGCTGCCATCAGCCTGGGTCCCTGAAAAACTGGGTCCTTGAAATGTCTCTCCATCCTCCTGGAGCACCTGCCTCAGTTTTTGTAAATAAAACAAAATGAAACAAAGTTCTATTGTGTCTGAGCCATTACACCCAGGGTCTAATTATCCTATCTTACTAATTCACTACCTTCCCTTATATTCAGGTCTCAGCTAAATAAATATTATCTCATACAGAAATGTTTTTCTGCCTCCCAAATACTGAATTGCAGAAGGATAGGAAGAGTAGATGAAGGAAATTTGATGATTCTGAAGATTAAGAGCTGCAGTGAGAAAAGTATGACTTTCCTTACATTTTATTTGAGACATGAATTATAATACAAGAAGCCTGTATCCTCATTATTTCTTATGAACAAAGAAATATAGGTTAATGATTTTTTTCTTATGACTAAATTTAGGCTTTTCTGACTTTCACCTTTGAAAACATTTAAAACTTATCAAGTTACATTCAACAAGGCTTTGCATAAAATCACTCCAAAAGTCAATTCCCTTTACAAGTCACTACATTCTAATGCATATTTTTTAAAGTTTAAAATACTTTGTATGGGAAAAGCACACATTGTACTCTATACCAAGTGTATTTTTTTCTATAAAGGGTCATATAAGAAATATTTTAGAATTTGTAGACTACACAGTCTCTGTCAGTTATTCACCTCTGTCACTAAAAGGCAAAAGCCGCCATAGATGACATATCAACAAATGAGCATAGTTATATTCCAATAAAACTTTATTTACACAAACAGGTGACAGGCAGGATTTGGTCCATAGGTTGTATTTTGCCAACCCTCTGATCTATACCCAAATACAAAGTACCTATAAAAACAACACAGAAATGATAAGCATATTAATATTTTGCATTATTCTGTCTCTCCAAATTCTACTTTCCTCCTCCTCCTCCTTTCCCTCCACCCTCTCTCTCTCTAACAAAGTACCTATAAAAACAACACAGAAATGATAAGCATATTATTATTCTGTCTGTCTCTCCAAATTCTACTTTCCTCCTCCTCCTTTCCCTCCGCCTTCTCTCTCTCTCTCTTTACTTCTAAATGAAATGTTACAGATACAGCGACCCCCGCTTCCTTCTACCTTGCCACGCAGGTTGTTATCTGACTTATACATTTTTGTCTATTTGATGAGTATTAAATGAAATTCTCTTATTGTTTTAATAGTAATTGCTTAGATTTAAGAAATGCTTAGGTCAAGCTTGATCAAAATGATTAATATGTCTTAAGACAATCATATGAGGAAAGATTATTTTCATCTCTGTCATACAACTGAGATAACAGAGGCTCAAAAGTGTAAAGTAACTTTCCCGGGGTCACTTGGCTACTCAATGATAAAATCAGAATTTCAACTCAGGTAATGTAAATCCAAAATCCATGTTATTTACCAATGAAACTAATAATTCTCTCTCTAGGTCTGACTTTGCTTTTCTCTGACTGTGAGTAAGCCATGTCTTTTTAGTAAGTCTTCCCATCTAGTGTGGTCAATTTTCTCTCACACCCATGAAAATACTAAGACTTGGGTATTTTCATCCCTTCAGCTTTTCATGTAAATTCTAGGATCAGTTTGACAAATGCAAAAAAAAAAAAAAAAAAAAGAAGAAGAAGAAGAAGAAAGGCCAACTGGTTGGATTGGGAATAACTTGAATATACGGATTAATTTAGGAAGAACTGATATCTTTATTTTACTGAGTCTTTGCAAACATGAGCATGGCAAATCTCTTAATCTATTTGTGTCTTTTTTTATATCTTTCTTTGAGGTTTAATATATTTTTTCCATAAAAGTTCCATATAACTTTTGTTAGATTTATTCTTAAGCACCTTATTTTTGTTGTTATTATAACTAACATTTAAAGATAGATTTTCTAATTATTTATTGCTGACATTTATGAAAGATATACATTTTTGTGATAGTAGTCTTTCTCATTTTGTTCTTCTTTAAAATAAAATGTCTCTAACATTTCTCCATTAAACATAATATATATTATAGGTTTTGGATGATAACTTTTGCGGCATTAAGGACATTCTTTTCTATTCCTAATTTACCAAGATTTTTTTTCTTTTAAAATCATGACTAGGTGTGGAACTTTTCAAATGCTTTTTTGTATGTGCTGAGAGGTTATTTCCCCTTTATTGTTTACTGTGGAAAATTTCAATAATAGATTTTTCTGATGTTAAACCACTCTTGCTTTACTGAAATAAATCCTATCTTGTCTCAATGTAATTTTTTCAAAGTATACTCCTGGATTGATACTGCTAATATTTTATTTAATATTTTTACCTCTACAACCACATATGGCTTCTGGTTTTCTTTTCATAGAAAGATACTTACAAATTTTATTGAGTTATATAGCAGTCTCACAAATTGAAAAGAGGTACTTTCCCTGTTTTCTGGAATGCTTGCATCTTATAGGCAGTAACAATTTGAAGGTTTATCATAATCTAACCTTTAAAACCTCCTCAGCCTCGTGTTTAGCTTTGTGTTTGAAGGTAGCCTTTAATGTATTGATTCTGTTCATTTAGTGGATAAAAGTTGTTTCAGATATTCCATTTTTGTCTTGCATCAGATTATCAAAGTTCCATAAAGAGTAGAATAAAGTTATGCATAATAAAGCATTGTGTGTTTTAGTTATTTTTAATATTCTTATATTTTAAAATTAATGATTTTTCTTCTTGTTTAATCTCACTAGAGGTTTTATAGTCTTTTCAAAGAATAAGTTTTGCTTTTGTTGACCTTCTTTATTTCTTCTTTCATAAAATCTACCAGTGGAATCATCTAGATCTGTGGTTTCCTTCATGGAAAGGTTTTTTTTATAAATTTAATTTTTTAGTAGATACAGGCTACTCGTATTTTTAATTTGTCCTTTCTTCAGTTTTAATAACTCATACTTTTGAAAGAATGTGTCTCTGGTGGATTAAAAGTGGCCATAAATCATTGTCACTACCCTGTTTAAGTGAAATTTGTGTCCTCTTCTTTAAACGTGGGCTGTTTTTGCCAAATAGAATCCAGAACATGGTGAGAGTGATGTCATGCCAGTTCTAGACCCAGCCTTTAGGAGGGCTCACAGTTTCCACTTAATATCGTTCTTATTCTTGAAGTCCAGATGCTATGTAAAGAAGCTACCCTCAGGCTTCCCTGGTGGCGCAGTGGTTAAGAATCCGCCTGCCGACGCTGGGGACACGGGTTTGATCCCTGTCCCAGGAAGATCCCACATGCTGCAGAGCAACTCAGCCCGTGCACCACAACTACTGAGACCGTATGCTACAACTACTGAAGCCCATGTACCTAGAGCCTGTGCTCCCTAACAAGAGAAGCCACAACAATGAGAAGCCCTTGCATGGCAATGAAGAGTAGGCCCCGCTCACAGCAACTATAGAAAGCCTGTGCACAGCAATGAAGACCCAACACAGCCAAAAATAAAAACAAATAAATAAATAAATTTATTAAAAAAAAAAGAAAGAAAAAGAAACTACTCATGGTGAGTCCAAAGAGACAGATAGAGGTACCACCCTTTCTTTGTTAGTACCTTCTAGTTCTCCAGTCATACATGTGAGTGAAACCATCTTGGCTCGTTTAGCTCTATATGCCCTCGATTTCAGCCACATGAATGACACCAAGTGAGACCAATGGAATAACTACTTGGTCAAACCAGAAATTCATGAGATAATAAATGGATTATTTTTTTACTTTGTCACTGAGTTTTGGAGTTTTTGTTAGATAGCAATAAGTAGCCAAAACAGGAATGTACAAGTGGGGTGAGACTATAATAAAACCTTAAAATATGTGCTACTGGAGGTGGAGGTGGGCAGAAGCAAGAAGGGCTTGGAGAAAACGGTTAGTGAATAGTGGAAGGACAGTGAAGAAATTTTATTACCAGGATTAAAAAAGACAACCTGTGTTATGCAGTGGTAGAAAATGTGGCAACACTGTCACCTACAGTAACATGAAAAATAGAAAATATATCTAGTGAATTTGTGGATTTGGCTAAGAAGAGTTCCACGCAGAATACTGAAAATACTGTTTCTTTTTGCTGTATATGCTAAGGCATAGAGAGAGATAGATGAACTAAATAACAAATTGTTCCATTATTAAGCAGAATCTAGAGGAAATATTTCCGGCCCAACACTTACAAATATAAAGGTATTTCTGATTCCCAATCTCTCCCAGCAAAAGATTTTCAAAATAAGTAATGGTCTTAGGAAAAAGTCAAATTCAGGTCCTGATAGGAAAACACAGTCTGAGGATCAAGATGCCAATGACTCCTTGTTCTGCTTAGCTCTGATACTTGCATCCAGTTTCCAGCCTGTAGCCTCTAGTCACTACTAGATGTTACAGAAACTTATCCGGCAGATATACAGCCCAGCCAGAGGCCAAGGGTCTATGGTGAACACAAACATAGACTTCGAGTTTCTCCCAGTGCAAAGTTTCTCTTCTCCAGTTCTCTTCAGAAAAATTCAAACAATTTAGCAACCCTGAATTCTGATCTACATCTCAGCTCCACAGGTCGCCTCTCAACTTGTGCATTTCTCCTCTGCACTGTGGTAAAAAAGTACTCCCATTCAGAGAGCCTGGGTAGATATGAGGTTCACTTCATGTACTTTCTCTGTCTCAAGAACCTCAGCATCTCTGCCTATAGTCCAATGCCTGAAGACAGTTTAGTTAATTATCTTGTACCATTTTGTAGTTGTTATGGTAGGAGAGGAAGTCTGGTCCCACTCACTCTGTCATGTCTCCATTTAAGAATATTCTATAATTTGGGTGGGTGAAAATCCCCCCTAAGCAATTTCGTACTTGTTTTTGCCAGTATCCTAGAGGGTTTCACCATGCCAGAAATAATTTTCATGCTGAGGAGTAAAATTCGAAACTTAAAACCTATATGAGTGCAATAAGTGCACAGAGATTTTTATTTATTTATTTTATTTTTTTGTAACCCAGAGCCCAGGCACAAAAAATATAACACCATCTTACCTGTGATGGTAAACAGCTTTTTTTTTCCTAAATCACCTTTGCACTATTGCAGCCTTTCTTGGCTAATGGAGAATTTGCAGTTCCAACACCTCAATTCAGGCAGAATCTATGCTATTCCTTCTGTTTGGCTGTAGGTGCTAAAACCTACCAAAGCTCGAAAGCCTAAAATCCTCAATCCCCAACCGTCTCATTCTTTCCTCAAGGAACCAGCAATATGCCCATTTTGGGCATCTGATTTCCAGACTGTAGATAATAAATTCATATCATTTTAAGCTACTAAGTTTGTGGTAATTTGTTACAGGAACAATATAAAATTCACCCTATGAGAGGCTATTTCTTTCTTCAGTAGACCCTTTACAGGGAATGCATTCATTAAGAGAGGTACTATAATATTCACAGCAGCACTACTTGCAATACTGAAAGCTACAAACCAGTGGCCTATCAATAGCAGAATGGACAAATAAATTGCAATATATTCACACAAAGGGATATTATGTAGAGATGAGGATAAACCATCTATAAATACATGAAATGATATGAATAATGTCACAAACAATGTTGACAGATAGAGGCTCAACACATAAAAGTAAATGCTGTATAATCTAATTTGCATAACATTTAAAAATTAATAGAAATGTAAATAGTGGCTACACCTGGGTGCAGCATAGAGTCTACATGGGCACTAAACAGGTATATTTGGGTGCTGTTAATGTCAGTTCCTTAGTCTGGGTGATGGCTGTGAGGGTGTTCAGTTTGTGAAAATCCATCACTTTCTCTACATACACTTTTCTGTATGTATTTGACATTTTAATAAAAAGTTAAAATGTAAATTTAAAATGTGACCCAGAAATTTCTTTTGATCAACAACAAGGAAGATTAAAATCTATGGAACTTTTAAAACATTTAAAAAAATTAAAATGATTTAAAAAGTCACTTTGGATAAATCCATCAAAAATATTAACCAAGGTCTTTTTGAGGTCTTATCTAAAAATTGAAACATTCTCTCAAGGCTGAAGGCTTAGCCTGAGGCCGGGACTGTCCCTAGAGCACTGTCATGAGGTCATGCACATTTAATTGAATAGTTGATTGAAATATACATAGAAAAAAAATTTTCCCATATATGACACACTGGCAATGTTTTCCTTTCTAGTTATTTGTTCCAATGTCCCGATCGAGACTAAAATCTTAATATAGGCTGCACTTTTAGTTACAGTCACTTCTAGTTAGATGTCTTTCAATTCCTAGTAAGGCTTTTGTACTACTTCTCCTTACTAGACACATTAGTGCCAGGGGCTCTCTGCTTAGAGAGTAGGTGGATGAGGATGCAATGCAACCATGATCCAGGTTTTAAAAGTGAGTTGTGAGTAACGGACAAGGCCCCTACTTTCCCTCTTTACCTTTATATAAAGAAAAAGGATTCCACTGTCAAGGTACAAAAGCCTTGATCCGCTGACCTGAATACCCCGTTTTTAACGATCCAAGTAGCTAGACAGGCTATCGATAGCCATGGGTAAACTCATCTTCAATAGAAAGAAAGCTACTTTCCTTAATCGTGCCTTCCTAAATTCCTTGCAGTTCACTAATTCCTTTCAGTTAAAGTAATATACTTTGAGCTGACTACTGGTACAAAGCGCTGTTTTAAGAAACTGAGGGGGTCATGAGAATGAGTTAGAAAGTCTTTGCCCTCAAATAAACCAGATTCTTATAGGAAAGGTAAGCCATGATTTATGTACACAAGTATATTTATGCACACAAGTATATTAGTATGGTATCTCTCCAATTCATTTCAAGGTTTTAAGTTTAAGGGAATATCTGGAATATTCAGTATAAGAAGATTTGAATTGGGAGTTAAAACACTGAAGAATCAGTAAATTCAGAATATATATTGATATATGTGTATATATATGAAATCTGTTTACTTACAGACACATCATCATTGTACATCATCTATATCATAATGTATAGCATCTATATTAAAGCAACTGTACAATCCTACATGCTAAATGTTAATGCAAACAACCCTTGAGTTGCAACATAGCAGAATCAAACAAAGGTCACTACTCTCTGTAATTTAGCTTGAGATAAATTTCTCAGTTTGAGTTCTGAAGCTAGAGTAGACACTATGTAACCTTTTGTAATTTCTCTATGTCTCCATGATGAAATAAAGTAGTGATGTCCAGGATTCTGCTCTTCGTCCCCTATCCCCCCCTTACTGTAGTGCATTCTATGAAGCATTAGGAGTTTGCTTTGCACAGTACCTTTCCTCAAGAAAATTACCCACCCTAGCCTTTGTTCAAGGAGCCATTCTAGACTAGTTCATTCACATAAGCCAACAAATCACCTCAGTGACAGGTGACTGGACCAGAAAGAGGCACCTAGACCTGAGATAGCCAATCTAAGAAACTCTCTTAAGGAATTTGTAAATTTGAGACCTAGAAACTAAAATCAGAAGTCAGGAGCATGTAGGGGAAGACTAGCAGTGACTATGAGGCAGAGGGAACCATGAGAGACATGACCAGAAAGAGGTTATTAATCTGAGGAAGCAGAAATCAACAGATACAAGAAGTAGAGTCTTAGGATGAGGCAGCTGGAATGGTAGATGTAAAACAAGGATAGGCTGTTACACATTGGAAGCAGAGCGTACTCACAGAATGGGAAACAAATATTTGCAAATCATGTGTCTGAAAGGCACTTGTATCTAGTATATACAGATCTCTATAGTGAAAAGACAAGTAACCCAATTAAAAATGAGTAAAGGATCTGAATAGACATTTCTCCAAAGAAAATATACAAATGGCCAGTAAGCACACGAAAAGATGCTCAACATCATTAGTCATTAGGAAAATGCAAATCAAAATAACAATGAAATACCACTTCACATCCACTAAGATGGCTTTAATCAAAAGCCAGACACTAAATATGTGTTGACAAGGTTGTGGAGAAAGTGGAACACTCATTCATTTCTAGTGGGAATGTAATGTTTAGTCACTTTGAAAAATAGCTCGGCATTTACTAAATTGCTATACATAGATTTACCATACGACCCAGCAATTCCATTCCTAGGTATATATGCCAGTGAGATAAAAACACATCCACCAAAAACTTGTACATAAATGTTCATGGCAGGATTATTCATAATTGCCAAGTGTAAACAACCTATATGTCCATAAAGTGATGAATGTATAAACAAAATATGTATAGTCTTACACTGAAATGTTATTCTGCCATAAAAAGGAATGAAGTACTGATACCTGCTACAACATGGATGGATCTTGAAAACATTACGCTAAGTAAAAGAAGCCTGTCATAAAAGACTATATATTGTATAATTGCATTAATATGAAATGTCCAGGCAAATCAATAGAGATGTAAAATATAGATTAGTGGTTACCCAGGTAAGGGAGAGGGGAGAACAAGGAGTGAGTGTTAATAGGTACAGGGATTATTTTAGGAGTGATGAAAATGTTCTAAGCTGAGATTGTGCTGAAGGTTGTTTAGCTCTGTCCATATACTTAAAAATATTTAAAATTGTATTCCTTAAATGGGTCAATTTTATTATATGTGGATTGTATCTCAATAAAGACTTTTTTTTAAAGCGAAGGACTAGGGAAGGAAATTCATGTATCTGGGGAGAGAGGAGGTGAAGGCCAGAACTGAACTGTGTTTCCTCTTTCCAAAGCCCAGCCAGAATATTTGTGAGTGTTCATAATTTTTGGTTGTGTGGCTATTTGTATATTTGCAAATTGAAGTGATTTCACTCCCTTAATGTCACATATGCCTTTATTGTAAAACATCCCAAACTTTAAGTAACCTGAATAAGATTATTTTCCTTAAAACCCAAATAGGATATTTAAAACACTTCCCTGGATAATACCTCACTCCATTTTCATACTGGCTTCACATCCTTTAACCCAAAATGATTATGAGGATTGTCTTTGATATCTATATTGACATATGAGTCAAGTATTTTAAAATGTGGGCTCTCTAGCTATAGCACTTGGATACCAATTTGGTTCCACAACTTACAAACTGTGTGATCTTGGAAAAGTTCTTAAGCTCTTTGTGTCTCAGTTTCTTCATCTGTAAAATGGGAATAATAATGATACCTACAATGTAAAATTGGTGTGACGTACCTGACACATAGTGAGCACTCACAAATATTAACTATTATTGTATCATTTAGAGCCAATATATTTCTAAATATGTGGTTTCCACAATTAATGAACTGAGTTAGGAAACTCTTGGGGGAAGATAAAGCAACCTTTTCAAAATTCCCAAATACCAAATACCAAAAACACTTAAACTTTTAGCTAAAGGCTCTGTACTGGGTTTGGAATAGTGCCTCCAGGAACTTTGTTTTTTAAAAAGGATATTATTTGGTTTAGTTTTGTCTGTGTTGTCCATTTATTTATTTTTTGTTTGTTTTGTTTTCAGAGTGATAGTACGTGATTTTCTATATGTAGCAGTTTGAGTAGAGAGATGGTAATTACATGTTTCTTTCCTACACCTTGAGGAAATTATCAAATATCATCAGCAGGTCCCTATTATAAGTCAAGTATAAACATGTCACACTGTATGCAAATATCAAATATTATGTTGAACACCTGAAACTAATATAATGTAATATGTCAATTATACCTCAATTAAAAATAAATTAAATTAAAAAAAACATGTCACACTAACACTTTGAATCTGACAAATAGTTTCTACTACTTTTTCAAGTATAAAAGGTCATACGATTATAGAAACAGATTCAATAGAGCAGGAATAATTGTAAAATTTATTTTATTCATCCTCCTCTATTCAAGCACCTATTCCCAAAAGTAACAGTTACTTTATTCTCCAAAACCTCTTGAGATGGAAATGTATTTTTCTTGGCAACCTCTTCCAGTGTCTTATAATCTGTACAGCCAAATAGTTCTTTATAAAGCAAGTTCAGAGTAAAGAAAAAAATTGAACACACTTCTATTTCTGATTCTTTCTCTATACATGATTTTTTTCCATAGAAGCTGCCTGAATTTTATTATCACTTTTGTGAGATGTTTGAAGCCATTAATGCTAGAATATTTTAACAGGAGCAAAAAATTCTAAAGGCAAATTGTTCTTCATGTTTTCATTGAGGTATACTGAGGTTTTCATGGTTTCTCTCAACGCCCCCCTAAAATTCTTAACTATGTTGCTATAATTGTTGTAAATCAAACATTTTGAACATATCAATTCCATATCTTAGGTATAAATTTGATAGGAAGGTTCAATACCATATCTGAGGCATAAATTTGACAGGAAGATTCAATTTCTATATATACTTCAGCTTTCCACAAGTTATTTAGTTGTTAGGAAGCCAGCCCAAAAAGAAACAGCATGCATTACTAGTGTCTGAAACTCTGAAAAGGCTAACCTGGTAGCACAAAAATGGAGATACCATCAAATGGAAAATAAACAGTTTACATTAAAATGTAAAAACAATTATTAAACAAATAAGAGAAATGATTGGTAGAAAAGTAAGTAGGATAAAATTAGAAAATACCTTGAGTTAAATAGGAAAGTAGGGGGAACATGCAAGTGATATTCATCATTTACTCAGCATATGTGATCTGAGCACCTACTATGTTCCAGGCACTGAAGATTCAGCATTGAGCAAAACAGAAAACACGTTCACCTTCATGGGACTTACCTTCCAAGCAGGAAGATTAAAAACAACAAATTATTAAACAAAGTTATAGAAAACATAATGTCAGGGATTGATAAGCACTTTGAAGAAAAACTAAAGCAGGTTAAAGGAAGAGAGGGAGGAAAGGTAGCGCTCAAGATAGGGTGGTAGGGAATGTCTTTTGAGGTGCTGTAATTTTAGCAAAAGTCAGAATACAGTGAGAGTTGAACCACACAAACATGTGCAAGGAAAGTATTCCAGCTCAGGAACCTCCAAGAGCAAAGAGTCTTGGAGGTCCTGTCCTCATATTTAGAATTTTCAAAGAACAGAAAGACCACTGTGGGGACTTCCCTGGTTGTCCAGGGGTTAAGACTTCACCTTCTAATGCAGGGGGTGCGGGTTCGGTTCCTGGTCGGGTAGCTAACGTCCCACATGCCTTGCAGCCAAAAAACCAAAACATAAAACAGAAGCAATACTGTAACAAATTCAATAAAGACTTTAAAAATGGTTCACATCAAAAAATATCATTAAAAAACAAAGAAAGACCAGTGTGGCAGGAGCTAATGAGTAAGGAGAAGAGTGATGGAAATGAGTTATGAGAAGCTGGATGACATAGGTGATGACATACAGGCCAAGGACTTAGGAAGGTCAAGAACAGGTGCGTAACATGGCATGTATTTTGTTTTACAAAGGATCACTCTTGTTGCCGCGGGATGAACAAACTTCAGTGAAGTAAGACTGGAAGCAGACCAGTTAGTGCCTATCAAGTTAAAACATGAAAGAGATTAAAGTGGTTTAGACTAGGTTCTTGGTGGCGAGGATTAGAAGTGGTAAGATTTGGGTTCTCTTTTGAAGACACAGCTAGTAGAATTTTTACTGGTTGTATAGGAGATAGAAGAGAAAGAAGGAAGAGGACTCAAGGAAGGTGCCAAGATTTTTGACCTGAGCAATTGATGAATTAATGGTGGTCTTCACTGAGTTGGGGAACACTAGAGAAGGAAAGTGTTTGGAAAGAAAAATCAAATGTTAAGTTTGAAATAAATATGAGATATTGAGAAAAATGTCAGTAAGTTGAACACACAAGTCTAGACTTCAGCAGCAAATGTGGTCCTGTAATTCAAAATTTAGCCATTATCAGAGTACAGATGTTATTTAAAATCATGAGAATGGATGAGGTCACCAAAGAAGTTCATATAAACAGAGAAGAGAAGAGGTCTCAGAATTGAGCCCTAAGCCCTAGAGCACTTGAAAACCTCAACATTGGAAAATAAGCCAGTAACAGAGATTGAGAAAGAGTAATATTGAGACAGAAGGTCTGGGAGAGTACACTTTCCTAGAAACAAAGGGAAGAAAGTACTTAAAAAAGAAAAAAGTGAACAGTTCTGTCAAATGCTTCTAAAAGAATAAGTTGTGAACAAGTATTCACTGGGTTTGACAATGAGAAAGTCATTGGTGACATTGACAAGTTCTTGACTAGACTTTCAGTGGAGTGATGGGGAAGAAGAGAGAATAGAAGATGAGGAAGTACAGATTTCAAAATATTTTTCTCTTTCCATTGCTGCCAAGGGGGATATAAGATCAAATATAAGATCAAGGTACCTATCTATCAATCTATCTATCATCTATCAATCATCTTTTAATCAGTGATCTAGGAGAGAAGAGATAATTGATGATAAAGAAGAGAGAGGGAATAGCTGCATGAGTGAAATCTTTGAAAAAGAAATATGGGGTAGAGTTCACATTCATTATATAAAGACATTGCTTACATACATACAAATGTGTCTTACAGTAAGTCACTTGTGCCTTAAGGTATATAAAAAGGCATTTATTCTTTACATTAATGTTAAGAAGTGATTTTATTTTGCTTTTAATGAGAAAACCTCTAGAAAGTGTGTATTAAATTTTATTTGAATCACCGCTTTTGTCAATGTCTTATGGTAGATAAAACAACTGATATAGCCCTAAAAGAAAATGGTTACTATAATGATTACACTTTCCCCTCTTGGGTTTTTAAAAAAATATTAAGTAAGTGAGACAAGGGTTGCACACAAGTAGAATGATGAAACATGGCCTGGTACTTTATTCTCAATCAAAAGTGTAACAGCTTGTTCAAAAATTAATATTCAATATTCTCAAGGGTTTCTTTCAAACTTCAAAGCAAGACTTTCTGATGTTTTAGTTTGTATGAAAACTTGAGCAAAGTAGAACAGCTGGGTATAAAGAAATTCATTCAATTACTGTAATAAGAGATAAGTTTAGGGCAAGAGGCTGCTTGCTATATGAGATTTTTGTGTAGTTGTTTTCACTCTGCCCATGACGATTCTAAATTTCACTCTGACATGTTCTTTCTTCTGCCACTGAAGCAATGGGAAGCACACAGTAGTTTTTCTTTAGGTTGTATTTTGATAATCTTTGTCACATTTCAGGCATAACAAGTAACATGAAAATCTGCTTCTTTTCCTCTCTCAAACATGAACTTATGCACTGAAAATCTAGGTAGATGAGGAAATGAAGTTGTTTTATTTTTCAAAGCATACACGTTCACGAACCATGTCTGTATTTCTGGATTCTTTCAAAGAGAATAATGGAACACCAATGTTACCATGACCTCAAATCCATATTAATAGAGTTGGCTTTGTGTGAATCCACTGATGTTTTGGACCCTAAACATGGTTAATTCTTAATCATTTGCTGTAGCTTCAAGCCTTTCAAACCCAGGTATAAACACTGTGCATCCTTACTGTCTACAGATAAATATACAATTTATTATTTTATTTTACCTTGGTATTAGAAAGAACAGAGAGTAGTAAAACTAGAAGGAAAGACAAAGGAAAGGGACGAGAAAGAAAGGGAAGAGAAAAGAAGGCAATACCCATTTTGGGGGAAATGGCTTAAAAATACTGAAAAGTGCTATTAAGATTACTGATGTCTTAAAATGTACCCCTGGTCAACAGCCTTCAAATGGCATAAGAAGTTGGATCTGCCACCAAGACAGGAAGTAGAATCATTTATCCATCGACATGTTTGCTTGCAATATCCAAATGTAGCTACACTCATTTCCTTAGTAGAAACTGAAGGCATTCCAAAGAAGGCTCTCTGTGTCCCTGATAGTGTGACATCAACTGACATTATTTTTCTTTTCAAGAAACTGTCTCCGATCTCTCCCACTGTCGGCAAGTGATTGCCACAATTGACTGTTTCCCAAAGACACTAATTCAGAGCAGTGACTTTTCTTCATTTGCCTATATTTTCTCATCTATAAAACTAGAAAAACATCAAACTAAAACTACAATGAGTTATCACCTCACTCCGGTCAGACTGGCCATCATCAAAATGTCTACAAATAATAAATGCTGAAGAGGGTGTGGAGAAAAAGGAACCTTCCTACACTGTTGGTGGGAATGTAAATTGGTACAGCCACTATGGAGAACACTATGAAGGTTCCTTAAAAAACTAAAAATAGAGTTACCATATGATCCTGCAATTCCACTCCTGGGCTATATCTGGAGAAAACTATAATTCGAAAAGATACATGCATCTCAATGTTCATTGCAGCATTATTTACAATAGCCAAAACATGGAAGCAACCTACATGTCCATCAACAGATGAATGGATAAAAAAGATGTGGTATAAATATACAATGGAATATTACTCATCCACAAAAAAGAAGGAAATTATGCCACTTGCAGGAATATGGATGGACCTAGAGATCATCACACTAAGTGAGGTAAGCCAGACAGAGAAAGACAAATATCACGATATCGCTTATATGTGGAATCTAGAAAAATGTTAGATGAACTTATTTACAAAAAACAGAAATAGACCCACAGACATAGAAAACAAACTTATGGTTGTCATAGGGGAAGGGGAAGAGAGATAAATTAGGAGGATGGGATTAACATATACACATACCACTATATATAAAACAGAAAACCAACAACGACCTACTGTACAGCACAGGGAACTATACTCAGTATTTTGTAATAACCTATAAGGGAAGGTAATCTGAAAAAGAATATATATACATATATATGTATCTAACTGAATCACTGTGCTGTACACCTGAAACTAACAGAACATTGTAACTCAACTATACTTCAATTTAAAAAAATTAAAAAAATAAAACCCTAAAAAACAAAACTGGGATAATATCAATTTCCATCTCAACGGGTTATTATGGAAATTAAGTGAATGAAAAAGGTAAAGTGCTTTAAACTGTATCTACAACATTTTAAACACTAAATAAATGTTATTATTAATATTACTATTAGTCCTAAAATAACGAAGAGCAACTCCTTTTCACTCTTTAAGTTCAAAATTTGAACTTATTCAAAGCTTATCCTAGGATTTGAGCCAGAATTCAGTATTTGCCCCCTTTATTACTTAATCAATATAAAATCTAAACCAATTATTAGTACTTCCATAAGTAGGTGTCAAATTTTCTTATTTTCTTTGGATTAGGGTGTTTGTCAAGCCTCATCACCGTACCTGTATTAAATTATAAAATCTTAGCAGCAGTTTTAGGCCTTTGCTGGAAATTTTCGTATACTTATTATGCCCTAGCACTTGGGTTTAACAGATGCTTTGAGACAATGCTGTTGCAGAAAATATAAGTGGTATATTCTACATAGGGAGAAACTTCTGAAAGCACAAATAGTTTGTTGGCAACCATATTTTCATTAATAACTTTGTTTTATAAGAAATGTGCTTATATATACATTAATGCTTGTTTCATTCCACATGATTTCCATGTCAACATTAGACCTTTTTCTTCAAAACTGTGCTACCTTTGAATAAGAAGAGTTCTTTTAAAATCCACTTATTCTCAGAATAAAATTTCTCTTTTCCAAAATGTCAATCCCAACCTTTTTCTTCTTTCATTCACACTCTTAAAGTGTGAAAACAGCCCACCTATTGACTATATGTAATATGAAAGATTGCACACTATAGAACCCCCTCCATTAAAGGCATGAACTTAAGAGCCAAATTGAGGCTAAAATCCATAAAGAATAAGGGCAAGTTATACAAGTGTTCACCCTGACATTATTGATTAAAATGTTAATTTATTATAACCATTATTGCCTGTCGGAAGAAGTAATGTACTTCAAAGACTTTTCATTTGGAGTTCATCCTCAATGAATATTTACATGGAATTCCAGTCCTCTAGAAGGAATATTCAGCTTAATGAATAGCAATCAATCATTAGAGGAATATATTGAGTATACCAGATAATTAATATGCCAATAATAGTTTCACTGTGGGAGACAGAATAGACTAATAAAGAGTCTACAGGTTTGGATTCCAACTTCTAACGTTCAAATCTCAGTGCCACAGTTTACTGAGTGTGTTAATTCCTGTACCAAATAAAGGTAATACAATTACTTAAACCTCATGGGGGTTGTTGTTGGTATGAAATAAGAAGACACACACTAAGTGCCCATACATAGTTATGTCCATCGATAAACACCCATCATATTACTAACATGGATATATGTTAGGCTGAGCCACAAGTAACTGTAATATTTTGTATCTGTCAAATACTGGAAGGATAATATAGTTCAATCTAAGAAATGCACACACAGAATGACTCTACAGAAGCTTCAAAAAAAACCCCACAAAAGTTAACAGCAGGCTTCCCTGGTGGCGCAGTGGTTGAGGGTCCGCCTGCCGATGCAGGGGATGCGGGTTCATGCCCCGGTCCAGGAGGATCCCACATGCTGCAGAGCGGCTGGGCCCGTGAGCCGTGGCCGCTGGGCCTGCGCGTCCGGAGCCTGTGCTCCGCAACGGGAGAGGCCACAGCAGTGAGAGGCCCGCGTAATGCAAAAAAAAAAAAAAGTTAACAGCAAGAAGAGTATTCCCCACAAAGTCTTCCAGAAAGACAAATGAACAAATAATCCAAACTAAAAAGAAATTAAGGCTACTTCTAGAATATGTAGGATCAGCATAAATTTTCCCATCTCTCATTTTCATGTCTAAAGTAACGTACAATGACAACTGAAAATGAAGCCCCTTATGTACTTGAGGAACCTTAAATCATTAGATGCTTAAAATATGTGTAGAATAAAGTATATTCCCATCTACTTATGTTCTTTAAAAAATGATATTCTATACAGGATCATGTTCTAGATAATCAGTATATGAAACTAACACTTTAAGAATTCTTAAAGGGTTTGTGTTACTATAAGCTCACATACATATGTGGAGTGTGTGCATATGAATTGCATTAATGGTAACATATAGCATTACATATGTGTTACATAACATTGTGCATTTTGATTCATACATTAATCCAACAGATCCATTTTCGTGTCAAGCATGCATCAGGCACGTTGTCAGGTACTGGGGACACAATGGTGAGTGAGACAGGCAGAGTCCCTGCTCTCAGCTAGGCACAAATCATTGGAACTGTTGAAATCTAGTTTTTACTGCAGTGCCATCAAAACAGAAAATCAAAAATTCTTCACATACAAAAACTCAAATTCTGGGCTTCCCTGGTGGCGCAGTGGTTGAGAGTCCGCCTGCCGATGCAGGGGACACGGGTTCGTGCCCCGGTCCGGGAAGATCCCACATGCCGTGGAGCGGCTGGGCCCGTGAGCCATGGCCGCTTACCCTGCGCGTTCGGAACCTGTGCTCCGCAACAGGAGAGGCCACAACAGTGAGAGGCCCGCGTATCGCAAAAAAAAAAAAAAAAAAAAAAATTCTGTTGGAGTTGGAAAACCCATCACACCCACGTTGATCAACAGAATTCAGGTTGAAATGAAAGGGGTCTGAAATCAGAAATGATGAGAGTTAACAGTGACCTGTTTCAGAGTCAATCCAAGGCCTCATTTCCGTTCTGTTCTCATCTTTTCTGACCTCTCAACCATGATTCAAAGCATTGACCACTCTGTCTTCAAGTTTCCTCAGCCGTGCAGACGACAGACTCCACTGGCTACCAAAACCTTCTCCTCACTTTCCCCAACGTTTTCTTTATGAATATGCTGTGGCTCATTCCCAAACTCTCTGATCTCTATTCTTGTTCCTTGAACTCTTAAATTTGGGGAGACTCGCCTCTCAGAATCTGTCAGGTAGGTACTGACTAGTGGAAAGAGCACAGGTTTGGGGATCAAGGACTCTTGGGTCTTAGTCCCCATTACACACATCAGCTCTGTCACCTAGGATGAGTTGTCTCTACCTTTAAGCCTTAGTTTTATCTGTGAAATGGAGATGCTGATATCTGTATCTAGGCATATTCATTTTCTCTTGCTGCCATAACAAACTACCACAAACTTACTAGTTTAAAATAGCACCCACTTATTATCTCACAGTTTTCGTGGGTCAGAAGCTTAGACACAATGTGACCAGTGAGGTTCTCTGGTTAGGTCTCATAAGGTTGAAATCAAGGTATGGCAATGCTGTGTGCCATAATGGAGGCTTGAGGGGAAAATACATCCAAGTTCATTCAGGACATTGAAAAATTCAGTTCCTTCCCACGATTTGCATGTGGTCCCCTCTGTCTTAAGCCAGTCCTTAGAATCCTCTCATGCTTCAAATCTCACTGACTTTCTCTTTCTGCCCTCAGCTGAGAGAAAGATCCCCTTTTAAGAGTTCGTGCGATGACATTGGCTACACCAGAATAACACAGATAATCTATCTTATAGTCAATTTATTAGTAACTAATTACATCTGGAAAGTCATTTTTGCCCTGTAACATAACATATTTTTGAGTATGATGCCAGGAGGCAAAGGTCATGGGGGCCAAAATTCTGCCTCCTTCAAAGGATTAACGTGAAGATCAAAGAAATAAACACATGCAGGGCGAAGATCTCCATGGTGCAAGATACATAACCTGTTCTAAATAAATATTTGCTCATCTGTGCTCACCCCACACAACACACACACACACACACACACACACACACACACACACCTCTTAGCCTTGATATGTTGGCTTCTATCTGTCCTTAAAAGATTAAATAGATGTACGAAGATGAAATGTAACATGTTATCCCAATCTCATTCATAAAGATATTAATGCATTAAAAACCAACCATAAATGTTTATTATTTTTCCTTCGTCTTTTATGATCAACTTGTGTCTAAACCCTTAGCTCATATTTTTACCTGGGACTGAAAAATGTTTGGAGAATTATCAATCACCTTGGGCAAAGCGCTGTGAAACATAAAATTCCTGACCTAGAGAATCGCTAGTGGACAAGAACTGCTGAGGAATCACATTTATCTTATCTTTCTGAGGAACTAAGAAATTTCAAAGAGCATGCTGAGGCCAAAGCACACCTATGTTAGGACTATGTTAAACGGAAGGAGACAGGCTTTTCTTCTCCACTGAAACAGGTAAGAGCCATTGGGCAATAGACAACTGATACTGCCAGCCTTTGGGCATCTTTCTGCTTCACTAATACAAGTTTTAAAGCAACTGAGGCTATCTTCCCCTCTCCCCAAACACTCAACTTGTCCATCACCATTGAGAGTAGCATCCTTTCCTCAGATTTAGGACCACCCAGGTACTCAAACTTCATTGATGACAAGTACTAATCTCACTACTGAGGATCAAGAAGGGGTCAAGGCCTTCATTTTATGCCCTCCCTCACAGCTACCTTGGGCTAGGGCGACTATCACAGGGAGTCAAGTGGTGGAAGGAGACAGATCCATGTGCTACAAGCACTCCTTTCATTATGATCCCAGAGCTCCTGCCAAATCTAGATGACATTCTCACCCTTGCTACTGAAATGTTGCCCTTGGTTTTCTTCTTAGGTTCCCTGGGCTCATGGACATCATTTCAGTATGACTTTAAATCAAGATACAAAGGAATTGTGGTTGCAGTGTTTCGTAAAGGAGTAATATGGATAGTGAAATGGTATTTCTAGAGGTAGCTTGGAGTATTTCTCCAAGAAAACTGTCATTTTTATAAGGATGATAGAGTTCAGAGCTATGAGACTCAAAATTACCTAATCCAACTATGTTGTTATAAAAATTAGTAAATTGAGGTTCTTCCCCGGAGGTCCAGGGATTAAGACTCCACGCTTCCTCTGCAGGGGGCAGTGGGTTCAATCCCTGGTAGGAGAACTAAGATCCCGCATGCCACGCGGAGTGACCAAAAAAAAAAAAAAAAAGAAGAAAAAACAGTAGTAAATTGAGGCTAAGAGAAGCTAAGTGATTTGCTTAAAGTCGCACAGTTTAAGCAGGGCTAGTGAGGATCTGCACAAGGAGGGTAATCGGATGTGAGGATGTGATTCCCACTATGCTACACTCCCTTCAAAATTCCACTAACCTCAGTCAATTTGTGAAATTGTCTCTAGGTATCTGCACCCAAATTAACCAGTGCCGATCACTTTCCCATTCCTGGCTTTTGAAGATTTACTGATTGCAACAGAATTAAAGTTATGGGTTGCTCTTTCATACAGAATGTATCTCAATGGCTTCAATTTCATAAAGTGTATACATTTTCCTACTTAGATTTAGAAGGAATATGTGTCCTGCTCTCTCCCTTCTCTATATTAAACTGTAACTGGTTCAAGTGGCAGAGATACCTGATTTCAGCAACTTCTCCTGGGCACTACTCTGAACAAACTGATGTATACACTCATTAAATACTGGGCTTTGACTGATAAGGATTTTCCATGTGCCTTCTTCTGTCTAATGATATTAAGACAGAGTTCCCAATTTGTACCTGTGGTGATTTACTGTTCCTGCTCCAACACTAATGATGGAAAATGCTTTTCCACTATCATTTAATTAGCCCAGAATCCTAGTAGAAATTAGTCTTTAAAATGTACCAGCAGAGAAAAGGTTGACAGCAGCTGTAAAGAACCTTGCACCAAGACAGGACAACTTTAATAGCACAGCATTGGTATTAAACACTATTAATAATGGGAGCAATTCTTTACCATAAAAGAGTTAGAAGCAGACATCCTTAGCTTTTGGGGACTTGCACTCTGTATCTGTATAAAGAGGCTGGGCTAGCACATTTGAAATATTCGTCCCCAAAAAGATGTCCTAAAATAAAGAGGCCCTGAGGATGAATACCATGTTAATAAATATTCTAAAATGAATGAGAAGTAATTCCAAGACAATGAAGTAAATCTGGCTTGCTTAACTACATACGTTGTGTCACACTATAGCTTAATTCTTATAAGTCCTCATGTGCCCAGCAAAGTACTACTACTTTAAGAAATATTTACTCCCTTAAGAAATATCAATGATATTTGTGATTGTTCTCCTGCATTTCAGATAGCAAATATAAACTCATCTGGAATCGTTAAGAAATTATGGTAACAGCTCAGGATTGATATGTCCTTACAACTAAACATGAGTTATAATATTTAAAGTACAATAAAATGCCAAATATTGAGGCCATAGTGAATGAAACAGATACTCTGATAGGCTTTAGAACTGCATAGTGATTTTGAGTTATGTTATACCAAAAAAAAAAAAACTTGATAAATTATAGTTCTTTGAGCTTTCCAGCTGACTATGTAAGTGAGGATAACTCTAGGAAAAGAATAATGTCAAGAAAATAAAACAGGATTTGCTTTTCTAAGAATCTGGCAGTCAAAATATGTTGACTTCTTTATAAGAAAAAACTGGCTTTTGCTTTCACGTTCTTTAGTTTTCTCTTCAAGTTTTCTCTTAAAGTGAAAAATTAGAGTCACATCAGATATCACACAAAGGATATGGTGTATCAATTACATCTCTGCTTCTCAGGTATGTAAATGCTAAAATACAAACACATTTCAATACCAGATTCATCATAATGCCTTCAATTTTGATTTTTTAAAAATCTGAAGTCGATCATGATAGATTCAACTATAAGAATGCACAAGCCACATATCTAAAATTATGTGAAAAATCATTTTATCACAGCACATTGAAGTAGAAGGTTTTATATTTTTAACTACATGAATACCTGATTCACAGAGAACTTAAGAAATATAAGTGGTTCATAATGATTTTTTTCCTTTAAAAAACTGCACAAACTTGAAGAAAGTCTACGGAAAGCAAGGAAAAAGTAAAATGTATTTCTGACTAAATTAAACTTCACATATATACGAAGAGACAAATCAATTTTAAAATTTTATCATAGAGAGGAGTTATTACTCTCTATATCTAGCAAGGCAATAATGCCAGACTTTTAAAATAATAGTTCCAGTGTACTTGGTAAATTTCTTAATTTCAAGAATGAAAGATACTTTTAGTCTGAGAGTATTTTCTAGAAACTGTTATGGAGAGCAATATTTTTTTACTTGTCAATCAATTAAACACCTAAATTTTATAATTTAAGGTATTTTGACATTTGTTCATTTTACAGCAATGGAAGAATATCACAGTGCTTAAAATTTTCCATTTAAAGACATAAGACTAGAAAGAGAATCATTAAAATATATTACCTATAACTGTATAGAAGACTTGAGTTGGCAAAACATTTTCTTACCTTTTCTCATTTAATCCTTTCTGAAATCCTCCCTTTTTACAGAAGAGAAGATTGAGTCAGCAAATGGTTTTGCTTTCTATTTCACTGAAAGAACTAAAAAAAATATACATGGAAGAACTCCCATAGAATTCCACATCATTCCATGTCTACCCACCTATGAGTAACTGCACCCACTTTCTCTACCTTCTTATGAATGAGCCACTCATGGCCTCTCTAAAGACATTCTCTCTACTTGGATAGGAAATCCTGTTCCCTCTCACAAACTCACATACCTTTCTCAAGCACCTGTCAGCTCTCTTCCATATTCAACTTTTTGCTTTCTACATGTACACTTCCATCAACACAAAAATAATACAAATGTGATGTAACTTCTTCCATCTAAAACAAAGCAAACAGCTCTTGACTTTACTCCATTTCCTGCTCCAGCCACAACCCACATCATTTCTTTACCTGTGCAGAAAAACTCCTTGAAAGAGATATTTATATTTGCTGTCTCCAATTCCTCTCCTCTCATTCTCTCCTAACCTACTTTCACCTCCACCACTCCACTAGAACTGCTCTTGTCAAGGTCATCAAGGAACTACTTGTCAGATCCAATGGTCAATTCTCAGCGCTCATCTTACTTGACTGGTTAGCACCATTTGACATGGCTAATCTTTCCCATTTCTTGTTACGTGTTCTTCACTAGACTTTTTGAACACCACACTCACTGGTCACTCCTGCTCAGTATCCTTTGCAGATTTCTTCTCTTTTTCTAAAACCTCTTAATATTCTAGGGCTGTCTAGTTCAGTTCTTTCCCCCTTCTCATTTTTGTCTACATTCAGTCCCTTGGTAAACATAAGAAGTCTCATGACTTTAACTACCAAGTACATTCCAACAACTCACAGAACTTTAATTTAGCCCAGACCTCCCTTCTCAACTCCAGGCTCCTATATCCAACTCTTAGACATCTCAAATTCAACATCTCCAAAACTGAATTCCTGATCTTCTCTTCCAAATATCTCCTATACTTAGCCTCTCCCGTTTTAATTGATGGCAACTCTATCCTTCCAGTTGGTCAGGCTGAAAACCTCGGAGTCATCTCTGAATCCTCTGTCACAATATACCTGTCAGGAATTGCTGTTGGTGTTATCTTCAAAATGCATCCATAACTGACTACTCCTCATCTCCAATACTACCACCCTTGTTTTTCACTTATAATAATGCAACAGTCTCCCAACAGATTAAAAAGTCCAGTGTGGCTGGAGTGAGGGAAAGAGGGGATGGGATATCAGAGAGAAAGGTCAGAGGTAGATTCCTGTAGAGCTTTTTAGGTAAATGCAAGAAGCTTAGATTTTTATGCTACTACGATAAGAAACTATTGGAGTAGTTTAAGTAGGAAACTGACATGATCTGATCTGTTTTAAGAAAGATGACACTGCGGGCTTCCCTGGTGGCGCAGTGGTTGAGAGTCCGCCTGCCGAGGCAGGGGACACGGGTTCGTGCCCCGGTCCGGGAAGATCCCCCGTGCCGCGGAGCGGCTGGGCCCGTGAGCCACGGCCGCTGAGCCTGCGCATCCGGTGCCTGTGTTCCACAACGGGAGAGGCCACAGCAGTGAAAGGCCCACAAAAAGAAAAAAAAAGAAGAAAGATGACACTGCTCCTGGAGGGAGAGTAAATGGTATAGGAGCAATGGTAAAAACAAAGGCATCAAGCAGGAGGCATTTCAGTAGAACAGAGAGAGATGATGATGAGAGTGAATATGGAAAGAAGAGGGCAGATTCAGAATTGGGGTAAAGAGCACAGGGTGCATTGAAAGACTGGATGAAGGAAGGTGGGAAAGAGAAATGAATGTAACTCCTGGACTTTTAGCTTAAGCAACCTGGTATATGGTAACATTATTTACTAAGGGGAGATTCATTTACTATAGTTTCATGGCATCTTCAAACTTATAACCCAAGAACTGTTTATTCTCACTTTAAATGATATGAACTTGCGTAAGTTCGATGAAAACTGAAATTCTAAAAATTATTTCATATATATAATAATGCTTCTCTGCTTTAAAATGAACTCCTTAACCATATCTTGGTCATATGGATAAACTACTTCCTACAAGCTTAGAAGCATAAAGCAGAAAGTGTCTATAATGCCTAATATTTCTCAAATGTGTGGCTAACTTATGTGCTAAAAATTCCAGGGAAAGGAAATTCATCCATCCCAGGGACTCTAGCACAATTTTTAAACTTATCTAATCATTAAGGCACTTTTCTCTATATTGAGCCAAAATCTACCTCCTAGGATATTTATCTAATAGTCCTTATTCTGGTTACATAAACAGCACCTAATCTAGGATGAACAGTATTTGCCACTTTTGGCGCCCCTTTTTGTTCTTCAATTCAGAGCAGACATGGTTAATTTGATCAATGTACCCTTTCTTGCTGATCTAACAGTGGCTTCAGAATCACTTTCGACACAGTACTGTTGGCAGCCACTACAAATCAACAGAAGATAAATCGAATTCCTCCAAATCAAAAAATGTTTATTGAGTGATTATTATGTTTCTGCACTTGAGGAATTCACAGTCTAGACTTGTAGGCAGATGATTATAAAACAACCTCATAAATACTGTAGAAAAGGAAATACAGAATACTATGAAAGCACAGAAAAGGTCACCTGTCCTAGATTGAACAGGATAAAGAAGAGCTGTCTTCCTGCTAACAGCCCTTTAATTAGATAGATATTACATATCTCTCATTTTCTTTCTCCAGGGTAAATGTCCTTAGCATCCTCAAACTCACGTGCTAAAATAAAATGTTAAAACATATTAGGGAAAGATTTCCAACCCTTTTCTATGTACAAGGCACTAATGAGTTGCACATAATTAACATTAGAAGACAGTTGAGAAATGACTGCACAGTTCTAATGTGAAAATATAAATCAAGGATGGTACACTTATCCAAGTGTCCCTTCATCTATAATCAAAAGAGAAGCAAGAGATTAGGTATTTTAGCCCATGGAAGCTCTTCTTTAAAAACACACAGACATACAAACTGACAATGAAATCTAACCAACCAAGAGATTAATCCGGATAGGTCAATAATGGAAAATAATGATAAATTAAAAATATCCAATGGTGAGTACCAAATCTAGTTAAATACAGAAATTAAGCATGTACAAGCTTTGTGAGGTGATAATTTCCTCTTCTTTCCTAGCAGGGAGTCAGTGGATACTTTGCATATTTGAAACAGTACAAAACATATCAATGTCAAGCAACATAGGTGTCTCTTTAGAGGTATACAGGTAACTTTATCTTTTTATGAAGAAACATTCAAGTTTCTTTCAGTTTTACTTCTGTTCTTTTTATTTCAGTTGCGTTGAAGTAAAAATTAAATCAGTGTTTTCTATCTTTAAGTGAAAATGTATTGTATCATCCCATCTCCAAAAAGTATTTCTTTCTTAGTAACCATCTAACCTTCCCTCTTCTTTTTTGCATATATGTTGAGAAATGTAGATGTAGAATATATTCAGAGAAGACGAGTAATGATTATTTGTGGTAAGTCATATTTTGAGCCTTATTCAAATATCTCTTATAAATATATATCATTTTTATAAAAAATAAAGAATACTTAAAAAAACAATAGTTTAAAAACCTCTATTTTAATTTTAGATTTATTTACTGTTCTGAATATCAGAATTCTCATCTGTAAAAAAAGGGATACTGTCGGGGTTTCCCTGGCAGTCCAGTGCTTAAGACTGCGCACTCCCAATGCAGGGGGTGTGGGTTCGATCCTTGGTCGGGGAACTAGGATCCCACACGCTGCATGGCGTGGCCAAAAATATAAATAAATAAAATAAAAATAAAGACTTTAAAGAAAAAAGGATACTGTCTACTCACAGATTGTTGTGAGCTTTAAACAAATTGATCTATATAAATGCTCTCTGAACTGTTCAGTGTTTCATAATTATACATACATACAGCATATACAAATATGTATATTATATAATATACAATATAATTATATATTAACAGAAGATTATATATTAATATAGTACTATGTATTAATATAATTATATATTAATATAGCATAGCAATACTATTATATGGGAACTACACCTCAGTAGCAATAATCTCTCACAATATATTAATAATAATTACGTGGGCAAAAATAATCACAGACCAAAGTATAAGAAAAAATTAAATACAAGCCAAAATACAAAATTGGTATAATTGCTTTTAGATAAAACAAAACTGATCCTACTTATCCATCATTGAAATACAGTTGGATGGTGATGTATATTTTTCTTTAGCAACTATCAGGTTTAGGTATATTGGGGGGGAAAATCCAAGAAGTAAGATTTAGTCTTCATTAATAGTTCCCTAGAAGGGCCTACATTTTCCTAATCATTCTATAGCTTTCTACAGGATTAAATTTTATCTCAGAAATACCAGTAGTTCCCAAATAATTTTTTAATTATAATTTTTAATTCTAAAGCACTGCAACTGATTTCGACTATGTGTTTACATAGGGACTAGGAGAAATAATTTTTCTGCATCTTCTATGGTTGAAATCTTTTTCAAGCCTCCTTGAAAACAAATTTCTAATTATTAAGAGACGGTAGATAGTCATTGTAGATCATTAAGAAATGCTAAAAAAATACTGCAAAGAAAATAAAAATTTCAGCTGGTTAAAAAAAAAAACAATCTAAACAGATGGAAACCTTACTTAAGCACAGGATTATTATGGACATCAACACCTCTGTTTTTCTAATTTGTTTTCCATATAATGTAACTTTCTTTTGAAAACTATTTTAAGAGTTTTTTTCTTCTTAATTGGTGGCCTTTTGCCATTCAGAGTTATTAGATATAATCTACCAAATTATTATCATTATTTTTTTTAGGTTTAAGAAAAAAAATTTAATTATTTTGTTTATATGTTCCTTTTTTGATTGCTCAAAAATAATATAATTAAATATGTCAAATTTAAAATCCCTTTCAACTTCCTTAAATATAATATAAAAACTAAGTGGTAATACACTGTGTAAGGAATTTTTCTATACCTCAGTTTTAATGCTGGTTGGGCTGGTGTGTTATGACTGCCTTTGTTTGTCAAAACTTGCAGTACTAAACATTAAACTAAGTTGTTTCTTTTTAAACAGCTTTATTGGAGTATAATTGCTTCACAATGTTGTGTTAGTTTCTGTTGTGTAACAAAGTGAATCAGCTATACGTATATATATATCCCCAAATCCCCTCCCTCTTGCGTCTTCCTCCCACTCTCCCTATCCCACAGCTCTAGGTGGTGACAAAGTACTGAGCATATCTCCCTGTGCTATGCAGCTGCTTCCCACTAGCTATCTATTTTACATTTGGTAGTGTATATATGTCAGTGCTACGCTCTCACTTCGTCCCAGTTTACCCTTCCCCTTCCCCGTGTCCTGAAGTCCATTCTCTATGTCTGCGTCTTTATTACTGTCCCGCCTCTAGGCTTATCAGAACCATTATTTTTGTTTTTTTTAGATTGCATGTATATGTGTTAGAATACGGTATTTGTTTTTCTCTTTCTGATTTACTTCACTCTGTGTGACAGACTCTAGGTCCATCCACCTCAATACAAATTACTCAGTTTCATTTCTTTTTATGGTTGAGTAATATTCCATTGTATATATGTGCCACATCTTCTTTATCCATTCATCTGTCGATGGACACTTAGGTTGCTTCCATATCCTGGCTATTGTAAATAGTGCTGCAATGAACATTGTGGTACATGTCTCTTTTTGAATTATGGTTTTCTCTGGGTATATGCCCAGTAGTGGGATTGCTGGGTCATATGGTAATTCCATTTTTAGTTTTTTAAGGAACCTCCATACTGTTCTCCATGGTGGCTGTATCAATTTACATTCCCACCAACAGTGCAAGAGGGTTCCCTTTTCTCCACACCTCTCTAGCATTTATTGTTTATAGATTTTTTGATGATGGCCATTCTGACTGGTGTGACGTGATACCTCATTGTAGTTTTGATTTGCATTTCTCTAATGAGTAGTGATGTTGAGCATCCTTTCATGTGTTTGTTGGCAATCTGTATATATTCTTTGGAGGATTGTCTATTTAGGTCTTCTGCCCATTTTTGGACTGGGTTTTTTTTTTTTTTTGATATTGAGCTGCATGAGCTGCTTGTATATTTTGGAGATTAACGCTTTGTTAGTTGCTTCGTTTGCAAATATTTTCTCCCATTCTAAGGGTTGTCTTTTCGTCTTCGTTATGGTTTCCTTTGCTGTGCAAAAGCTTTTAAGTTTCATTAGGTCCCATTTGTTTATTTTTGTTTTTATTTCCATTTCTCTAGGAGGTGGGTCAAAAAGGATCTTGCTGTGATTTATGTCAAAAAGTATTCTTCCTACGTTTTCCTCTAAGAGCTCTACCAAATTATTGAGCTCAAATTATTTCCAAAAGCAAAGTTCAGCTTGCCTAAATTTGAAACCAGATTAATTTATCCCCCATACTGACTGGAGAAAAATAACATTAACTGCTGCCAAGATTCTGAACTCAGTTCTGCATCCTGATTTACGTTTGATGTGGGCAAAAAATCATTAGTAGCTATAGACTGAAGCATGGAAACCATGAAGGTGTAATTGCTAGAAGTAGCACACAAAGGACATAAAGAAATCTGATTCCTAAAAGAAAATGTCAGGGAAAAGCAAATGATATTTATTACTTAATAAGGTAGACTGTCAGTCTCCTAGGAATCTGATGTGGTACGTTTTCCTAGGAAACTGATGTGGTAGGTTGGTTGATAATACTTTACTCAACTGTTTGTTGACTCAAGGGAAAGAAAAAGACCCAAGAACCTTTTTAACACTGGCCCAAAGTGGAGCAAAATGTTGAAGATATTGGAACATAGCTACTTGAAAATTCTTTCAGCATTCCGTAGCTAAAGAACAAGATATAGCATCAAATATTGTCAGACAGCCTATGGAACACCAACCCCAAAGAGAATTCCTTATTTGAAATGTTTTGAAAAAATTATTGCATTGAGAGTGAGATAAGTCTGTTTATTTATTTGTTCAACAATCTTCATGGACATATACTTTTATTAACTTCATCATCAATGCAAAAAATTTCACATGACTAATAATTAAAATTTAAATTAATGCAACCCCATGCATTTTTGCCTAAAAACTGACAAAAGATAATGCTCATGGTTAGCAAGGGTTTGATAAAATTAACATTCAAAAAATTAAGACGTAAATGATACCATGTTACTGTAGATCTAAATCACAGAAATGATTTGACACATGTAAGTTCCATATAACTATACAGAAGGAAAAATTAACAATTACATTACTGCTTCCTGAACATCCCTCTTCTTAGTATATCTGGATCCCTGAAGTCCTGTGGTAATGTAGGAAAAATGAAAGCCAATATGACACTTAGAAACTTAGTAGATTTTATGAGTTTCACTTGCCCACTGGTACCTAGGAGCCATCAAAGTACTCTCAAGATCAAAATGTAGGAACACATTCTGACCAAAGTTTTTATAAATCAAAGCCAGATTTTCTCATTGTAATGAGAGAAAATGTTTTCTTTAAAAAAAAAATCTACTCTTTTCTCATGCCATCCAGTTCAAATTCATTTCCTTATCACCCTCTAGCACCACAGCAACTGGTAAGATTATCTGGTTTTGATTTACAGTAGGATTGGCTCACTGTGAAACAGACTGCCTATTTATGAATATTGAAAAATTTCCTGATGGAACTTGATTTTCTTGACAACTTATCCCCTAAGATTTCACTTGGGACCTCACCAAATACCATCATCAATAGAATGGAAGAATGCTGATTCTGCACAACATCCTTTATATCAATTTTTGCACAAATTTTCTAACTTAAATTTTAAAGTTGGACTTGTTTTCCTAAGTGAATCTTATGCAGAGCCCAATATACAGAGCAGATGAAAGTGGAGCTGACTTGTTAAAAGAGGGAGAAACCATCACCCTTCATGTTTAAGGTCTCACTTTTCTCTGGTAAAATCCCGAGGCATGTCTATTGAATCTTAAGGTCAAGGAGAACTCAGGGAATACACCACAGAACTAGGGGAAAAGGTAAGACAAATTGTTCTAGGACAAGAGGAGATAAGATGCTATCAGAGAAAGAGAAACTAGATTGTGATACAGATGTCCTCCAACAGGGCCTTCTAGAACTAAGATGCTGGGAATCATAGATTTGGCCATGGGCTCAACAGCTTTTAAGTGTAAGACCCAGGAAAGCCCTCCTTTCAGGTCCTTTGATGTCATCCTTATTTAATTGACAGTTTCTGGGGAAGGGAAGGAAAGCAAAGAAAAAAAAAATTTTTATGTTAAATGTTGCAGATAAACATATATTTTATTTGTACCTGAATATATTCATATTCTTTGTTTTCCTATAAGTATTACCTTTTCCTTTATCTTGATATGCAATTATTAATATTAGTGATCCATTAAATATTAATTCAGTTTTAATAGTTTTTCCTTTTGTAACTTAGTCTGGTCATTTGGTAGACAAATTTAAAATTATAAGTCCCTAGATAATTAAAACTACTCTACCCATTCCTCTTTAATCACCTACCATCAATAATGATTTTTCTTGATTTAGGTATTTCCAATTCTTATCCTATCATGTTTGTTATTAAAAGCAATTTTGCAGCAGAACAAGGAATGTTAAGATTCTGTTAACAATAAATGCTGGAGAGGGTGTGGAGAAAAGGGAACCCTCTTGCACTGCTGGTGGGAATGTGAATTGGTACAGCCACTATGGAGAACAGTATGGAGGTTCCTTAAAAAACTAAAAATAGAACTACCATATGACCCAGCAATACGACTACTGGGCATATACCCTGAGAAAACCATAATTCAAAAAGAGTCATGTACCAAAATGTTCATTGCAGCTCTATTTACAATAACCCGGAGATGGAAACAACCTAAGGGTCCATCATCGGATGAATGGATAAAGAAGATGTGGCACATATAAACAATGGAATATTACTCAGCCATAAAAAGAAACGAAATTGAGCTATTTGTAATGAGGTGGATAGACCTAGAGTCTGTCATACAGAGTGAAGTAAGTCAGAAAGTGAAAGACAAATACCGTATGCTAACACATATGTACGGAATTTAAGAAAAAAAATGTCATGAAGAACCTAGGGGTAAGACAGGAATAAAGACACAGACCTACTAGAGAATGGACTTGAGGATATGGGGAGGGGGAAGGGTAAGCTGTGACAAAGTGAGAGAGTGGCATTGACATATATACACTACCAAAGGTAAAATAGATAGCTAGTGGGAAGCAGCCACATAGCACAGGGAGATCAGCTCCATGCTTTGTGACCGCCTGGAGGGATGGGATAGGGAGGGTGGGAGGGAGGGAGATGCAGGAGGGAAGAGATATGGGAACATATGTATATGTATAACTGATTCACTTTGTTATAAAGCAGAAACTAACACACCATTGTAAAGCAATTATACTCCAATAAAGATAAAAACATATATAAAATAAATAAATGGCAGCAAATGCAAATAGACATTAGGAAAGCATTTTTTAAATACCTAGATACATATTACATGAAAGGATTAAAATTTTCCTTTGTTGGGCAAGCAAGAGATAAGTCTTCCCTCATTTTTCTGACCTTATGACTAAGTCAATTTCTCTACCTTTCTTCCCATTCTAGCCAAAATGAATTCCCTCCTAGCTGTAATAGCCAATACGAGAAAAGGCTGTGGGAAATCCTAGTTCCCCTCTACTAGAAGACCTGTGTTTGATCTTGGAAATGACTTTCCCATGGAATTAATGACTTAAATGGTGTTAGTCTCAACAGTCCCATAACAGTGCCACATAGTTTAACGAGACATTTGTAAGCAAGATTAGGGATCCAACAATCATTTATAATGCTACTATAATATGTTTCAAATTGATATGTTAATGAATTATGAAGCTTTATAATGTACAAATCATTTCTAATTGTTTGTTACAAAAAGAATATCTCAGGCACCAATATAATCTGTAGACTATTTTCTTGAGCTCTAACAAGTTCACAAGATTACTTGACTCCTCTGAGAACACAGTGATAAATGGTTATCACTTAGGTTCCATTAATATTTTTCTCCTGAATTCTCATAAAGACACCAGAAAGCTTTGGGTTTTTTTCTCAAATATTTAGTTTCTGTGAGTTTTCTGAAAAATTATTTTCAATATTTCCCACCGTGATAACCTAAAATCAAAGGATACAAATTGTCTCTGAAAAAATTCAAGAAGAATGAGAGCCCAAAGTTTATTCTATCCTCAGCGTCACATAGTCCAAGTTACATAGGGATAATCTGAAATCTTCCAGTAGACAGTGGAAAATGATATCTTTCTATTTTCTTTTACTTCAGTAAAAGACATATTATATTAGGCTTCCAAAATTACGATTCCATATTTTAAAGTGTATATTCGGTGCTTCAGAAGCAGTGTACTTTCATAAATACTCTTGGCATATCTATGCACCAAACACTGGGTCAACATCATAAAAACCCAAATAACCCAAATAATACATTCAATAATTCAACTCAGATACTAACACATAGAAAGCATGCTATCAATGCAATGTACTAAGTTTAGAAAAACAATTTAAAATAATATAAGAAAAACAAAAGTATTCCACAAATAGGTACACTCAGTAAATGGAACAAGTTAAAATAAAATGGCCCAAATAGTACTATTCTTTACAAACTTGTAAAAATAGAATTGCCATCTAAAATTTCAATTTTTCCACGCAAAAAAAAAAATCGTTTTTGTACATAACATGGTTCCCTATTTCTAAGATGCATATTTTTTCTATTTAAATAGCTTTCTACATTTATTATAGTATTTTATGTATTTCTCCTTTGGTAAACTATTAATTAAATAGCACTCTAGGATCAGTGAAAAATAGTATATATGTATGTTTTCTATTTTTGAGGGAAAACACTAATTTACCATTTCCTTGTACTTTAAAACATATTTGAAAAATAATGTTCCCTATTATGATGGCCAAAATCTGGAACACTGACAACACCAAATGCTGGTGAAGATGTGGAGAAACAGGAACTCTCATTCATTGTTAGTGGGGATGCAAAATGGTACAGCCATCACAGTCTGGCGATCCCTTACAAAATTACACATACTCTTACTGAATGATCTAGCAATTACATTCCTTGGTATTTACCCAAAGAAACTGAAAACATATGTCTACACAAAAACCTGCACACAGGTGTTTATGGCAGCTTTATTTATAATTGCTAAAACTTGGAAGCAACCAAGGTGAATGTATCAATAAACTGGTACATCCCACCAATGAAATATACTATTCAGCGCTAAAAAGAAATGAACTATCAAGCTATGAAAAGACATGGTGGAAGCTTAAATGCATACTACTAAGTGAAAGAAGCCAATCTGAAAAGGCTACGTACTGTGTGACTCCAACTACATGACAGTCTGGAACAGGTAAAACTCTGGAGACGGTAAAAGATGAGTGCTGACTTAATTGATATTTATAGGACACTCCATCCAAAAACAACAGAATACACATTTTTCTCAAGTGCTCATGGAACATTCTCCAGGATAGATCATATCTTAGGTCACAAATCAAGCCTTGGTAAATTTAAGAAAATTGAAGTTGTATCAAGTATCTTTTCTGACCACAACGCCATGAGACTAGATATCAATTACAGGAAAAGATCTGTAAAAAATACAAACACATGGAGGCTAAACAATACACTACTTAATAACGAAGTGATCACTGAAGAAATCAAAGAGGAAATCAAAAAATACCTAGAAACAAATGACAATGGAGACACAACGACCCAAAACCTGTGGGATGCAGCAAAAGCAGTTCTAAGGGGGAAGTTTATAGCAATACAAGCCCACCTTAAGAAGCAGGAAACATCTCAAATAAACAACCTAACCTTGCACCTCAAGCAATTAGAGAAAGAAGAACAAAAAAACCCCAAAGCTAGCAGAAGGAAAGAAATCATAAAAATCAGATCAGAAATAAATGAAAAAGAAATGAAGGAAACAATAGCAAAGATCAATAAAACTAAAAGCTGGTTCTTTGAGAAGATAAACAAAATAGATAAACCACTAGCCAGACTCATCAAGAAAAAAAGGGAGAAGACTCAAATCAATAGAATTAGAAATGAAAAAGGAGAGGTAACAACTGACACTGTAGAAATAAAAGAGATCATGAGAGATTACTACAAGCAACTCTATGCCAATAAAATGGACAATCTGGAAGAAATGGACAAATTCTTAGAAATGCACAACCTGCCAAGACTGAATCAGGAAGAAATAGAAAATATGAACAGACCAATCACAAGCACTGAAATTGAAACTGTGATTAAAAATCTTCCAACAAAGAAAAGCCCAGGACCAGATGGCTTCACAGGCGAATTCTATCAAACATTTAGAGAAGAGCTAACACCTATCCTTCTCAAACTCTTCCACAATATAGCAGAGGGAGGAACACTCCCAAACTCCTTCTACGAGGCCACCATCACCTTGATACCAAAACCAGACAAGGATGTCACAAAGAAAGAAAACTACAGGCCAATATCACTGATGAACATAGATGCAAAAATCCTCAACAAAATACTAGCAAACAGAATCCAACAGCACATTAAAAGGATCATACACCATGATCAAGTGGGGTTTATCCCAGGAATGCAAGGATTCTTCAATATACGCAAACCTATCAATGTGATAAACCATATTAACAAATTGAAGGAGAAAAACCACATGATCATCTCAATAGATGCAGAGAAAGCTTTTGACAAAATTCAACACCCATTTATGATAAAAACCCTGCAGAAAGTAGGCATAGAGGGAACTTTCCTCAACATAATAAAGGCCATATATGACAAGCCCACAGCAAACATCATCCTCAATGGTGAAAAACTGAAAGCATTTCCACTAAGATCAGGAAGAAGACAAGGTTGCCCACTCTCACCACTATTATTCAACATAGTTTTGGAAGTTTTAGCCACAGCAATCAGAGAAGAAAAGGAAATAAAAGGAATCCAAATCGGAAAAGAAGAAGTAAAGCTGTCACTGTTTGCAGATGACATGATCCTATACATAGAGAACCCTAAAGATGCTACCAGAAAACTACTAGAGCTAATCAATGAATTTGGTAAAGTGGCAGGATACAAAATTAATGCACAGAAATCTCTGGCATTCCTATATACTAATGATGAAAAATCTGAAAGTGAAATCAAGAAAACACTCCCATTTACCATTGCAACAAAAAGAATAAAATATCTAGGAATAAACCTACCTACGGAGACAAAAGACCTGTATGCAGAAAATTATAAGACACTGATGAAAGAAATTAAAGATGATACAAATAGATGGAGAGATATACCATGTTCTTGGATTGGAAGAATCAACATTGTGAAAATGACTCTACTACCCAAAGCAATCTATAGATTCAATGCAATCCCTATCAAACTACCACTGGCATTTTTCACAGAACTAGAACAAAAAATTTTGCAATTTGTATGGAAACACAAAAGACCCCGAATAGCCAAAGCAATCTTGAGAACGAAAGAAGGAACCGGAGGAATCAGGCTCCCTGACTTCAGACTATACTACAAAGCTACATTTATCAAGACGGTATGGTACTGGCACAAAAACAGAAAGATAGATCAATGGAACAGGATAGAAAGCCCAGAGATAAACCCATGCACATATGGACACCTTATCTTTGATAAAGGTGGCAGTAATGTACAGTGGAGAAAGGACAGCCTCTTCAATAAGTGGTGCTGGGAAAACTGGACAGGTACATGTAAATGTATGAGATTAGATCACTCCCTAACACCATATACAAAAATAAGCTCAAAATGGATTAAAGACCTAAATGTAAGGCCAGAAACTATCAAACTCTTAGAGGAAAACATAGGCAGAACACTCTATGACATAAATCACAGCAAGATCCTTTCTGACCCACCTCCTAGAGTAATGGAAATAAAAACAAAAATAAACAAATGGGACCTAATGAAACTTCAAAGCTTTTGCACAGCAAAGGAAACCATAAACAAGACAAAAAGACAACCCTCAGAATGGGAGAAAATATTTGCAAATGAAGCAACCGACAAAGGATTAATCTCCAAAATTTACAAGCAGCTCATGCAGCTCAATAACAAGAAAACAAACAACCCAATCCAAAAATGGGCAGAAGACCTAAATAGACATTTCTCCAAAGAAGATATACAGACTGCCAACAAACACATGAAAGAATGCTCAACATCATTAATCATTAGAGAAATGCAAATCAAAACTACAATGAGATATCATCTCACACCAGTCAGAATGGCCATCATCAAAAAATCTAGAAACAATAAATGCTGGAGAGGGTGTGGAGAAAAGGGAACACTTTTGCACTGCTGGTGGGAATGTGAATTGGTTCAGCCACTGTGGAGAACAGTATGGAGGTTCCTTAAAAAACTAAAAATAGAACTACCATATGACCCAGCAATCCCACTCCTGGGCATATACCCTGAGAAAACCAAAATTCAAAAAGAGTCATGTACCAAAATGTTCATTGCAGCTCTATTTACAATAGCCCGGAGATGGAAACAACCTAAGTGCCCATCATCGGATGAATGGATAAAGGAGATGTGGCACATATATACAATGGAATATTACTCAGCCATAAAAAGAAACGAAATTGAGCTATTTTTAATGAGATGGATAGACCTAGAGTCTGTCATACACAGTGAAGTAAGTCAGAAAGAAAAAGACAAATACCGTATGCTAACACATATATATGGAATTTAAGAAAAAAAATGTCATGAAGAACCTAGGGGTAAAGCAGGAATAAAGACGCAGACCTCCTAGAAAACGGACTTGAGGTTATGGGGAGGGGGAAGGGTGAGCTGTGACAGGGCGAGAGAGAGTCATGGGCATATACACACTAACAAACGTAGTAAGGTAGATAGCTAGTGGGAAGCAGCCGCATGGCACAGGGGTATTGGCTCGGTGCTTTGTGACAGCCTGGAGGGGTGGGATAGGGAGGGTGGGAGGGAGCGAGACGCAAGAGGGAAGACATATGGGAACATATGTTTATGTATGACTGATTCACTTTGTTATAAAGCAGAAACTAACACACCATTGTAAAGCAATTATACCCCAATAAAGATGTTAAAAAAAAAAAAAAAGATGAGTGCTGCCAGGGATTTACGAAGGGGAAGAGATGAATAGGTAGAGGATTTTTAGGGAAGTGAAAATATTCTGAATGATGCCGTAATGTTGGCTACGTACCATTATACATTTTTCAAAACCCCTAAAAAGAATCTACAACACCAAGAGTGGACTACGGGTGATTATTATGTGTCACTGTAGGTTCAATTACTACAAATATACCTCTCTGGTGAAGAATGTTGATAATGAGGGAGGCTATGCATGTGTTGGGGCAAGGGTTATATGTGAAATCTCTGTACCCTTCCCTAAATTTTGCTGTGAACCTGAAACTGCTCTAAAATTATAAAGTTTTAATAAAAATAAAAATGACCCTCCTATATGGCTACCATAAAGCATCCTGAATAAAGATCGTATTTATTAATAATGTATAAACAGAACACTATACCTTCTTCTTCCTAGATAAAGTTTTCCAGATTCTAATAGGAATATGGTATGTCTTAGACTCGTTATAGTCCAAGGGAATATATTTATCATATATATGTAAACATAAGAAAAGTCCAATTCTCCACAATGCATTTGAGACTTCCATGGAACACAGCACTTGTGCAATGCCTTTTAAACACATCTGAGTAATTCCAAAGAAAAACCTATGATTGTTTAAGGAATATTTTTTACATCTGGCAATTAGAGGTCGGTCCTGGTAGGTTCAACAGCCCTCATCCCTTTATAATGTAACTGGTGTATCCATATGTGAGCCTGCCATTAGACTGACTAGTTGCAGTACAGAACCATCTTAAGTTATCTCTTTCCTGTCACAAAGAGCACTGTGTCTGGTATAGAGTACATCAGTGTCAAGAAGACGTGTGGAATGAGAGTTATAATGGAAAATACATACCAGAAGATGTGTGTACAAGAAATATACATGAAGATGCTGCAGGAATACTAAAATGATGCTGGGTCTAACATTTCTCATTCTCTGTGCCCAGACGGAGATTTATAGTAGTCCTTCCACAACCACTGATGCTGAAGACCTCTTTGTTTCCCACAAATAGTTTGTCAGGGCTTCTTCTGTTTTGGAATTATAAGATGATATGTTCAGTCATACATATCACCCAGAGTGGACCCGGATCCCTGCAGGGAAATGGCAAAGTCTCTACCTTTTTTTCACAGAACTCCTTCTCTGATGACCTGCCATCTCCTTTATTTTTTATAAAACAAAATTCACAAAAATAAATTAGGGTAAAAAGCATCACAACCATCACTGACTTTGCCTACATGTTTGTTTTGTTTTAGCAGCAATAAGGTATAAATATATATTAAAATCACCTCAGGGGAAGAACTGACAGCTCCACAGAAACAGTAGGAAATAGCTCCCTGGAGAATTTCCCTAGAACTTGCTTCCTGACAGTCATCCTGACAGCCCCAATGTGAAACAAACTTCCTCAACTGACTGAACTTTTTTTAAAGTATTGAGAATGACTATCAGTTTGGAGTTCATACCAACTGGGTCTGTATCAAAGTGATAAAATACTACCTTCTTAAAGACAGGTGACATTTCTGGTCTGAATAACCCTCACTGGATCCAGAAGAACACAATACAACACCAAAGTTAGACATGAAATAAATATTTATAAAATGACATCAAATAAAGTAACAAGTGAATGGACCTTTTGAAAAAGGCATTTATCGCATGTAAATGGACAGCCTATTAAGGTGAAAACATGGTAAAGCACATATAATTGTAAAAATTCCAATTTTGAATGGCAATAAAATCTAACTAATTTACTTATTATTCTAAGCCTCTTTGAAAACTGCCATGCAGCGAGGTTAAAGATGTAAACATCGCTGAAATTTATTTTAACGTACGTTAGTTAGGTGTCATTTTCCCCATTACAGATGTGAATAAACACATGCTTGTGGGCATTTATAAAGACCAGAAAAGTATGAAAGGATATCAAGTGGCTAATAACTGCATCACCTAAAGATGAGCACTGCAAAAATTCTTACCTAACACTGGAACAGATGTTTGCAAAAGGCCTCTCAGTCTCATTTTCCGAGAGAAATTCTTCCTTATTTCTCTTTAAGAACCAAGCATGTCATCATGCTTTGCTGCCCATCAGGTCTTTCATGTAGCAACATTCTCACATGATGATGTGATTATTTCCTCTAAAAGTTTAAAGTGAGACAGCAAACTGGAGTGTGTTCCTTTCTTCTCGCACAAAAATGTAGTGGGTATTTTTTTTTAAAACAACTGACTCATCTATTTTTAATATGTAACAGAAATTCCGAATTTTCTAAAATGACCTAAAGAGGTGTAGAGTAACATTGTTTTACATTATTAGGTCTTCCCACTATGCATAAATTAGAAAAGATTATAGTACTCTGAAGGTCTGGTATTTATTAGAGACATAGTTTCTGTTTCAGTTTCCTATTCATGATTTTTATTGCTAGTAATATAAGATAATAATAAATGTAAAGAACCTTCCAAATTGGATCTAATTCCAATCATGCTATCAGAAAAAAATTATATTCACATATTTTATGAGAAAATTATTTTCTATATTACCATCTCTTTTTTTTTTGCCATACGCGGGCCTCTCACTGTTGTGGCCTCTCCCGTTGCGGAGCACAGGCTCCGGACACGCAGGCTCAGCGGCCATGGCTCACGGGCCCAGCCGCTCCGTGGCACGTGGGATCTTCCCGCACCGGGGCACGAACCAGTGTCCCCTGCATCGGCAGGCGGACTCTCAACCACTGCACCACCAGGAAAGCCCTACCATCTCTTTTTAAATGAAAACTTTGAAAGAGTCTACTAAAGGATTGCAGAAGAGTAATCAGTTTTACAATCTGATTGCAACAAGGGAAAATACTATCATATGTGATAACTGGGGAAAAAACTATACACTTTTATGGTATGTTTTTTAAATGCTCAGTTCAAACTAATTCTACACTACTAAGATTATCAACAACTCCTAAATGTTTTTAAAATTTTCTTAAATAGGCCAAAAGAATGCAAAAGTTCTTTAAATTAGCAAATTATTAGTAGAAAGAGTATAGTGCTCCAAAATCTTGGCTGCAAGACAAACACAAATTCAGGTTACAAATCAATAATGTAACATGTATGAAGTCACACTGAATCTTAACAAAAGACACTGCTAAACATGTTTCATCTAAACAAACATTGACTATGTAAAACAATATTAACAATATGTTAATTGTAGAGTATAATGAACACTAAAAAAAATTCTAAAAAAATTCTGGAATCAATAGCAAATACACCTGGTGGGAAATGTTTTAAGCTAAAATGTTGTAAGATTATTTTATTGTTTGAGAATAGAATAAAGAAATTGATAGATCACATGCTTTATTCAAGTACATAAATATCATATTAAAATAACTAGAATGTACCCTAAAAGAAGAGAATAAAGTATGTATATTACAGTCTAGAAGAAAAAAAACTGAATTCATAAAAATTAATGCTTACTTACTACAAAGGAAGGAGTAGAAAGAAACTATATGGCATGGATAAAATTAATAAAATATGTGATATAAAATAATCAAAGTATATAAAATATCAAATTAATTATAAATGGAATAAATTCTCAAGTTAAAAGAAAAAAATTATAATTCTGAGTAGTAAAATCTGGTGAATTACTAACCACAAAAAATTCCTAAATTTAATGACACATAAACACAGAAAAGGAATATCTGAAGAAGTGCACCAGATATGTGAAACCAAGAGGGTGCAGCCAAATTCATATTAAATTTTTTAAAAAATAAAAGGCATTATCAAAGATAAATATTGAATAGAATCACTTCATGATAATGAAACAATTAAATTCAGTAGGGTAATCTAAACTCATACACATTTAATAACATAATATCAAAATATATAAACAAAAAAATGAGAGTTACAAACCAATTATCACACTGGGTAATTTTATATTTCCCTAAGCTAAGAAGACATCAAGCAGATGAGAACAATTCAGTGAATCAGCAAGGCTATAGATTTGAATAATACAATTAATATGACTAATTGAATATATTCATGCATGTTTATAGCTCTTTACCGCAAAATGAAAAATATGAATGTTTACGGGCTTCCCTGGTGGTGCAGTGGTTGAGAGTCTGCCTGCTGATGCAGGGGACACGGGTTCGTGCCCTGGTCCGGGAAGATCCCACATGCCGCAGAGCGGCTGGGCCCGTGAGCCATGGCCGCTGAGCCTGCACGTCTGGAGCCTGTACTCCGCAACGGGAGAGGCCACAACAGTGAGAGGCCCATATACCGCAAAAAAAAAAAAAAAAAAAAAAAAATGTTTTCAAGTATATATTAGACATGTATAAAAACTGACCTTTTATTTATTATATCAAAAACTTTCAAATATTTACTATCAAAAAAAATCCTACCACATTTTCTGACCCTGAAGCAGTGAAATTAGTAATTAATAACAAAAAAATTTTAATGTTTAGAAATTAAAACCAATAAAAACGTTTTTAATTAAATCATTTGTCAAATATCTAAGGATAGAAATTAGAAAATACTTAAAGTTGAATAAAAATGTTGCATATCAAAATCATTTAGAGGGAAATTCTAAAATAAAATGTTTATATTAGAAAAGGTAAAAGGTTAAAAATTAATACACTAGGTATTCAACTTAAGTAGTAAAGAATATAAGAATAAACTAAAAGAAAGTGAAAGGAATGAAATAATAAATATAAAACCAAAAAATTGTAAGTAGAAAATGAAGATATAATAGATAAAATGTTAGTTTAAAAGAAGGAGAGGAAATAATAGTTGTTAAGTCTCTAATATGCAATAGGTATCATGCTATCTGCTTCTTAGTATGATACTATTATTTAATATTAAGATAAGCCAAATATTATATCTTCATTTTCCTGTTAAATAACTTGCCAAAGATTACATGAATAATAAGTTAGGTATTAAAATACATGTTTCCCCAGATCCAAAGCCTTTGGCTTTTTCAATATACTTTTATATATAAATAGGGGTATAATTGATGAACAATGTTGTGTTAATTTCAGGTGTACAGCAAAGTGATTCAGTTATATATACATACATGTATCTATTCATTTAAGAGTTAATACCTATCCTTCTGAAACTATTTCAAAAAAATTGCAGAAGAAAAACCCCTGAACTCATTCTATGAGGCCACCATCACCCTGATACCAAAACCAGAAAAAATACCACAAAAAAAAGAAAATTACAGGCCAATATCATTGATGAACATAGATGCAGAACCCCTCAATAAAATACTAGCAAACCAAATCCAACAGTGCATTAAATGGATCATACACCATGACCAAGTGGGATTTATTCCAGGGAGGCAAGGATTTTTCAATATCCACAAATCAATCAGTGTGATATACCACATCAACAAATTGAAGAATAAAAACCATATGATCATCTCAACAGATGCAGAAAAAGCTTTTGACAAAATTCAACACCGATTTATGATAAAAACTCTCCAGAAAGTGGGCATAGAGGGAACATACCTCAACATAGTAAAGGTCATACATGACAAACCTACAGCTAACATCATACTCAATGGTGAAAAGCTGAAAGCATTTCCTCTAAGATCAGGAACAAGACAGGATGTCCACTCTCACCACTTTTATTCAACATAGTTTTGGAAATCCTAGCCATGGCAATCAGAGAAGAAAAAGAAATAAAGAGAATCTAAATTGGAAAAGAAGTAAAACTGTTACTGCTTGCAGATGACATGATACTATATCAGGAAAATCCTAAAGATGCAACAGAAAACTACTAGAGCTCATCAGTGAATTTGGTAAAGTTACAGGATACAAAATTAGTACACAGAAATCTGTTGCATTTCTATACACTAACAACAAGATAACAGAAAGAGAGATTAAAGAAATAACCTCATTTACCATTGCATCAAAAAGAGTAAAATACCTAGGAATAAACTAACGCAAGGAGGCAAAAGACCTGTACTCCGAAAACTGTAAGTTGCTGATGAGAGAATACAAAAATGACACAAACAGATGGAGAGATATAACATGTTCTTGGATTGGAAGAATCAATACTGTCAAAATGACTATACTAAGCAAGGCAATCTATAGATTCAATGCAATCCCTATCAAATCACCAACAGTGTTTTTCACAGAAATAGAACAAAAAAAATCTTAAAATTTGTAAGGAGACACAAAAGACCACAAATAGCCAAAGCACTCTTGAGAAAGAAAAATGGAACTGGAGGAATCAGGCTCCCTGACTTCAGACTGTACTACAAAGCTACAGTCATCAAAACAGTATCATAAGGGCACAAAAACAGAAATATAGATCAACGGAACAAGATAGAAAGCCCAGAAATAAATCCACCTACCTATGGTCAATTAATCTATGACAAAGGAGGCAAGACTATATGATGGAGAAAACACAGTCTCCTCAATAAATGGTGCTGGGAAAACTGGACAGCCACATGTAAAAAAGTGAAACTAGAACATTCTTTACCACCATACACAAAAATAAACTCAAAATGGATTAAAGACCTAAATGTAAAACCGGATATTATAAATCTCTTAGAGGAAAACATAGGCAGAATACTCTGACATAAATCACGACAATATCTTTTTCTATCTATCTCCCAGAGTAATGCAAATAAAAATGAAAATAAACAAATGGGACCTATTAAACTCAAAAGCTTTTGCACAGCAAAGGAAAACATAAGCAAAACAAAAAGACAGCCCACAGAATGGGAGAAAATATTTGCAAATGATGTGACCAACAAGGGATTAATCTCCAAAATTTACAAACAGCTCACGCAGCTCAATATCAGAAAAACAAACAACCCAATCAAAAAATGGGCAAAAGACCTAAATATACATTTCTCCAAAGAAGACATACAGATGGCCAACAGGTACATGGAAAGGTGTTCAACATCACTAATTATTAGAGAAATGCAAATCAAAATTACAGTGAGATATCACCTCACACCAGTCAGAATGACCATCATCAAAAAGTCTACTAACAATAAATGCTGGAGAGGGTGTGGAGAAAAGTGAAGCCTCCTACATTGTTGGTGGGAATGTAAATTGATACAGACACTATGGAGAACAGTATGTAGGTTCCTTAAGAATCTAATATACTTTAAACATCTTCATGTTAGTTCATGCTTTGCCAGCTGCACAGATCATATGTCAATATAAAAAATTTTAAAAAATCAGTTTTTGTGTCTTCACAAATTGTAATATGGAGGCCCAAATCATAAAGTTATCCATATTCCTATTATTCAAAGTGTAATCCATGGACCACTATTACCTGGAAGCTTGTTAAAAATGCAGAATCTCAGGTCCACCCTAAACCTATGCATCAGAAACTGCACTTTAACAAGATGACCAGGTAATTCATAGGCACATTAAATTTTACGAACATTGCTATGTATAATTCATTATTCACCTACTATCATATCTACATGAAGAATCATGTGTAATATTCACATCAAATGATCAGGACATACACTGTTGGGAGAAATTAACATAATAGAGAATGGAATTAAGATTGCCAAAGGTCTGGGTAGGCTGACTCAAGACCTGACTTAAGAACAATAAATGTATGTTTTCTATGAAATGGCCTACTATGTGCTGTTCACAGTACTATGGGTTTTTTTGTTGTTGTTGTGTTTTTTAATCTCACAAAAAGCTAATGAAGTGATGGTTACAACCCTATTTTATAGATGACAAAAAAATGAGGGGCATCTAACCCAATATTGTAAATCATCTATACTTCAATTTAAAAAAAAAATGAAATGAGAGGCAAAGAATTTAAGAAAAATAGGCCCAAAATTTAGTTCTGTTTGACTCCAAGAGCTCTGTGTTTTCCCTCTGTGGTATATTTTGTATTTTAAATTTTAAAAATCATATCTGTATAGTAGAAGACAAAGCTGAATCGTGGTTCATGTAAAAAAAAAAAAAAGTACCTGAGAATTGTAAGGGACAATAAATGTAACCTAAGCACATAGTGTACTGTATCACTTAAAATTATATATGCACCCTTAGAAGTACCATGCCCCCATTTTGGCATGCTCACCAAATTAGGCTATGTCTTCAGCATTATCTTAGTTCCAGAGCTATATTTTTTAAAAATGTGTTAGACATTGAGTTTGGCTATATGTAACAAAAACCCTAACAGTAGCTTAAACAAGTTAGTGAATTCTTTTTCTCTCACAAGAGCAATTTAGAGATAGGCAATTCAAAGGTGGTATGCCAGTTCTACAATGTCATCTTGTAAATGATGCAACATGGGGTTTGGCTGCTCGCTGCTCAAGGGCCAATAAAGAGGCAAGGTTGGTGGAAAGGAAAGTTTGCTTATCTTGGATGCCAGCAATGGGGGATGGGGGTGGATGGGAGGGCAGACTCCTGCCCAAAGGCCGACACCCCCCCAACCCGTGGGCAAGAGCTTTTATAGGCAGAGGGAGGGGGGCTACATGCAGAAACAGCACACTCAGCTCTGACAGTCATCTTGAAATTGGTCATGCAGTGGTCTGATCAGCATCTTCTTGATTGTTTTAAGTACAATTAATCTTCAGTTCCAGGGTCGGTTTGTTCCCATATCTTTGAGGCCAATTCTCGGAATTGCGGCAGCTTATGTCATGGCTACAGTTTGGTCATCGTGTACGTAACTTCTTCCACCTGGTGGGTGTTTCAGTATCTACAGGACAGCTCAAAGGATATGGCTCAGAATATTATCTATAGCCCTTGAGAACTAAAGGTCCTTGACTTTGCTTAATGACTAAACTATTATTATTTAGTCTTGTTGGACTGTTATCCTTTGCTTCTATATTTTCTCACTGCTCTGATTAAACTTATTCTTTGGCTAAAGTTTCTCCACAGACAAAAGGCAGGTGGACGACATGGTGGGGAAGGACCACAGGGCCCTGCTCCATTTCAATCTGAGATCTACTGACCTTCAATATTCCTGTTCAGCCACTCTTAGCGAGTGCTTATTGCCTCATTAGCACAAGATGATGGATCCACCTCTTTTTTACTGAATTACAGTCAGAAAGAAGAAAGGTAAAATAAAACGTCCATCAATGTGAGTCAATACCCCTGTAAAGGCATTTTTAGGGAGAATATAGCCAACATTTTGTACTTAAATATGATTGGTCAGAAAATATGTGAATGGCCATCTTGGGGAGCTAAGAAATTATGAATTTTTATTGAATGTGTCTCCAATAAAACTGGCGTTCTGTTAGTAAAGAAGAAAAAATGTATTTTAATAGGTAACTAGCACTCTCTGCCACAGATCATTAAAAAAGGAAGAAAAGAAAGAAAAGGAAAAAGACAAGCCTCTAATTAACAAATTGGATTATCTTCAGTAGAAGGCAAGCACCAGAATGCCTAGGGTGTCTGAAAAACCAAAAGATATAAAGAATGGTTAAAGATATCAGAGACATTTCAACTGGAGAGAGTGGCTTGACAGCTGTCTTCAAATATATAATGAATTATTTAACCAAAACAGCCACAAACAGGAACACTAATAAAAAGTTATAAAGGAACAAAATTGAGCTCAATATAAGAAATGATATTTTTACTAAGAGTTATCCAATCAAAGCTAGTGGAGAAGTTCCTCATTCCTAAAGAATTTTACCACAATCTGGTGAATGTTTGTTAGGGATATTGTAGAGGGCTATTAGTCTAAGTGGAAGATCAGATTAGGAGAAACTCAAGAGGCCTTCCAAGCCCATGTTCAGGTTCTAGTAATGATGATCACATACTTTCTTTGCAATAGTGCCCAGAATTAATCAAACTTACAGTTAGAATTAAGCCAGCTCATCTATATCTGTTGTTTAAAACTGATCTGTTATATTATGGGAAATGCCCAAACACTTTCACATTGTGAAGTCATCCTATATTTGTTTATACATTATTATTTTCAAGAGGAATATCATTTTTAGAAAATAGTGCAATACTAGATGTATATATTTTCAATGTTTTGTCTAATGACACATATTTATTGAAGGTCAATATACCATCATTGTGATGTCAGATTACAAACACAATGTGAACCTTTATATAAAAAAATAATAGAACACTGGGTATAACACAGATTATTTCCACTGTAACTTATTTTCCAATTAATTGCATAATTAATTTCTAACCCTAAGAGAAAACATTCTGATTCAAGCTGCTTTTCATTATATCAACTGACATGACGAGCAAAGTAGAAATTATTATTAAATAGGCCACAGAGTGTACATAAATTTTTTCACAATGCAGTCTTATCACTCATAAATCTATATACCTAAATAAAAATCTTTAGTCAAAAATCATAATATTAAAATAGTGTAGAAGTTCAGTGTATAATAGTTTAAAGAGACCCAGACAGAAGACAGATTTATTAATTACAAAAAGGTTAATATCACTTCCTTAAGCAACTTACAAATATGCGAATACAGCCAACTGTTATAGTCACTATTGCTTATTTCTGTATACTGAAATACATCCCTTGTATGTTTTTCATATTTAATTGCTATTATATGTAGATACAAAATTGTCCCATTATATGCAGGTGCTCCTTTATATATAATTCAGTGATCTACATTTATAAATTAAATAAAACCTTCTACAGGTCAAGATGAAAAAGAGAACATTTAAGTGTATGTGATGTCTCATGTCTGGATATGGCAACAAAGTTTTCAAACTGATATTAGTGTAGTACAATCGATCATTTAATCAATCAATCAGTCAATCATTTAATCAATCGACAAGTGCTAGTTAAGCGCTTAATCTATGCCCATGGTAGAGATCAAATTACAACAAAACTTCTTCTTTTCCTCTAAAAAAGTAAAACATGTTCCAAATTCAGACAGTTCATTAAGAAAATTACGTAAATCTCATTTTTCTGGTTTAATAGATTGTATACTAATCATAACCCAGCAGAAAGAGTAATACGTAAATTGAAAAGGAGTAAGTAGGAAAAACAATATGGAATTTGATCCATTCTTTGTTTAATATACATATGATTTGATATTACAATATTTCATTATGTATGTAGTTTAGTTTGAAATTATGGATGCATGTTTTGAGAAGGTTGTGATATTTACAAGGATTAAATATACTATTAAAGGAAAGTAAATATGCTTACATTTATGCCCATATTGTGTGTAATGCTTAGGGCCTCTTCCTTACAAAGTGAAAGATAAAAATAATGAAACGTGGATTGCAATTTAAATGTAAAGTAATATACTAATCAATAAAAAAAAATGCAGACTATCAAATAACATTCACTACAACACAAAGTTTTCTTAAATAAAATATGAAGAGATAAATGTTGAATTCTTTATATTATTTTCATATAGGTCTGAATTTCAGGCTTGGAGATTTCTCTTGAGGTAAATAATTTTCTAAGATCCAGTTAGGGCTTCAAATTCTTCCATAAATAATGTTCCAACCAATCTTTTAAATTACAGACATGAATAGCCTTTAGTTCGAATATCCTTTCTCCATCATTTTCCTCCTCCAAAATTTTCAAAAGTATTTTATATTCACATCTTAAATGACAACAAAGACAATATCTACAATAAACTCCCTTTCTCTCCATTACTTTCCTATCTTACATAGTGTTACCAGCAATCTCCAAATAATTTTCCATGTTAATAGGAGGAGCTTCTTTCACCACAAAGGTAGATAATCTTCCTGTCTATACGTTGCATCCAAATCAGTCAAATGAAAATGAAAATTGCTCACTCAACCTCAAACCATATTTACATATAGCAAATAAAGCTACCCACTTTGGCTTTATTTTAAAGCAGTTAGATTTTGAAATCCAAGAGTCACCAACAAATACCATAGTATGTCCATCGCAATGGACACTAGGAACACCATCCCCTTTGCCAGTCAGATGGAAAGCCCGTCATTACAATGCTGGGACCCAGGAGAAAACATACAGTATTTAACATTCAACAAACCATGGCATTACCAAGCAAATCCAAAGGGAGGGGATAAAAAAAACGAATGCGCTTTATGGTATGAAACTGAAATGCAAGTAATTCAGAATCTGCAAAACAAAAGACCAAAATAATTTATTTGCATCTCTAAACCCCTAACTTGAATTTTAAAAGCTGAATACTATATTTTTATTCTTCTCGGTTTCCTCATTGTCATTATGTAATCTCACGTCATCATCGCAAAGGATACTTAACTGGGCTGATCTAAGTGAAGAAACTGAAGGAGACCTGTGGTTGTAACCAGAGTGCCCACAGGGATCCTATCAGAGATAAAGGGTCATAATTATTCTCTTATCACTTTCCCCTCTCAGTTCCAAAATCCACTTCTCTTTTGAATTTCAGGTGTCTTGATTTGTAATTTTTAAAGTTTGATAAAATGTGACTGTGGGGAGAGGTATATTTTCAGATTTCGAAGTAGTTAAATGTTGGAAAATGTTCTCTAGAGATTTTTCAAATGACATATTTTGCTCTTTGGGAGCTCTTTGAGAGTGGAGGGGGTATTTTATTTATCTTTTTTTTTCAATATACATTTAGGTTCTCAACAAGTGGTGGGGGTGTTCTAAGCCAGATAACTCACTAGACTTTCTAATTGCATTTACAAACAGAAAGGCCATTCAAGTCAGGACTTGAATCACTAGAGATCAATGATTGGTTATTTTTTTAGAGTACAGTAAATACATATGGTTAATATTGATTATGTCTTTTTCTCCTTTTAATGGTTCACTCATTTTTTAATGTAATAGTAAATGAAAATTATCTAAGGTATAAAATCTAAAAAAAAATAGCAATAGAGAAGACACAACTACATATGACTACAGAACTAACTCCTAAGTGCATTTTGATGCACCTAGAAAGTGAAGTTAAACTTAAAACCTTTTGCACAGCAAAGGAAAGCATAAACAAGATGAAAAGACAACCCTCAGAATGGGAGAAAATATTTGCAAATGAAGCAACTGATGAAGGATTAATCTCCAAAATATGCAAACAGCTCATGCAGCTGAATATAAAAAAACAAACAACCCAATCAAAAAATGGGCAGAAGGCATAAATAGACATTTCTCCAAAGAAGACAGATGGCCAAGAGGCACATGAAAAGATGCTCAATATCACTAATTATTAGAGAAATGCAAATCGAAACTACAATGAGGTATCACCTCACACCAGTCAGAATGGCCGTCATCAAAATATCTACAAACAATAAATGCTGGAGAGGATGTGGAGAAAAGGGAACCCTCTTGCACTACTGGTGGGAATGTAAATCAACACAGCCAGTATGGCGGTTCCCTAAAAAAACTAAAAATAGAACTACCATATGACCCAGCAATCCCACTACTGGGCATATATCCTGAGAAAACCATAATTCAAAAAGACACATGTACCCAATGTTCATCGCAGCACTATTTACAGTAGCCAGGACATGGAAGCAACCTAAATGTCCATCGACAGAGGAATGGATAAAGAAAATGTGGTATATATATATATATATATATATATACAATGGCATATTACTCAGCCTTAAAAAGGAACGAAATTGGGACATTTGTAGATGTGGATGGACCTAGAGTCTGTCATACAGAGTGAAGTCAGAAAGAGAAAAACAAATATCATATATTAACACATTTATGTGGAATCTAGAAAAGTGGTACAGATAAAGCTATTTGCAGGGCAGGAATAGAGATGCAAACATAGAGAATGGACATGTGGACACAGAGGGGGAATGGGAGGGTGGGATGAATTGGGAGATTAGGATTGACATATATACACTACTATGTGTAAAATTGATAGCTAGTGGGAACCTGCTGTACAGCACAGGGAGTACAACTCAGTGCTCTGTGATGACCTAGATGGGTGGGATGTATTGGGGGGTGGGAAGGAAGTCCATGAGGAAGGGGATACAGGTATACATATAGCTGATTCACTTTGTTGTGCAGCAGAAACTAACAGAACACTGTAAAACAATTATACTCCAATAAAAAAATAAAAGAAAAAAATTTACGTAGATGCATGAAGAAAGCATTCTTATACCCTATCCTCTGCCACCTTTAAGATTGAAGTTTGCTATGCATTCCTTCACAACTTTCTTTATGCATAAATATGTGTTTCTATACACACACAGCATAGAACTCATTATTTGATTCTTTTGCTTATTGTTGCTATTCTGTATATGCAATAATGTTTGTGGGAAGACAAACAGGTTTGTTCAATGAATAATCCAGATACTCTCCTGAATTTGCCTGGTAATGAGCCAGCTGGGATCAGGGTTTTCCTCCTCTCCCAACAAGGGGTGCTGTGCAAAATCTTCATTTTACCCAAAGCCTCCACTTGGCAGGCAGCTGGCATTCTCACTCCCTGATATTCTGTTTCAGACTATATATCCAAACTCAGACTGTTTTCTCCCAGTTTTGAGGTCACTTTCAGATTCATCTCACATAAAATGAGAGCAGCAGGATGGTGGGTCACTTTCTTGTAACACAGTGCTGTTGTGTGCACAGCTATGCCTAGCCCAAGCATACTTTCTGCAGAATTCTAAGAAAACTGGAGACATATGTATCTGTGACCTGCCCATGAGCTCCAATCAGTGAATGGTAACACCTTCTTAGTGTGTGCTCCCCCAATCTCTGTCCATCAGTGGCATCAAATGTGGGGTGAGCACCATTTGGTGCATGTGAGTTAAAAAGCATTTAAGTGAGCACACCAACAGACAGAGATATATCTCTAGAGTTACAGCAGGTCATAATAAACATGATGGCCATGTGGTCATGTGGCCCCTGGGCTACAAATATCCTGAAGCAGGTCAGTCATTTGGCCTTGGTAGGGTACCTATAATCTTAAATGAAATTGGTCTCTAATTTGGTACTTTGTTTAATTTGAAGCAACAGTATTTCCTAGCTCACAATAAACTCCTCAATGAAAATTTTCTCCTCCTTGTTAATCCTTAGCAATGAGTTGGTTTGTCATTTATTTGTTCCATCTGTAAGTCAGATTCTGTCTAGAAGAATGACATATATCATTGATTAATCCATTTAATACAAAATTGTTATTGTTTATAGTTTACCAGGCACTGGTTTAGGTAATGAAGATATGCTAGGAGATGTAGATAAATAAATACCTATGAGACAAAGAGGTATAGACACAGGATCCTTTGGAACAGATATCTAATTTCTGACCTGAAAAGTATATCAGTTGTTTGCCTGGCAGAGATGTGAGGAAAGAAATTCCAATACAAAAACAACACCTGCAAAAGCCTGCAAGGAAACCTGCCAAAGTTAGGGAAATAAAGGTAGCTTCTCCTTCACGAAACAGAACGAACAAGGAAGGAGTCATGATAGATAGACAGGGCTGATGAAATAAACCAATGGCGAGATAAAAATGGTCATGTAAAATATGGTAAGCATTTTGGCCTAAATCAAACTGGGTTGTAGAAGAAAGAAAAATTTATAAATTCAAGAGAGCAGAAGATTAAATGGATAGGATCTAGTGTTTGATTGGATATAGTCAGTCGTGAAGATGGAGAATTAGTGATGTCATCCCAAGGTCTAGCTTGGGCACCCGGTGGGATGGAGTTCTCATTCATAATAAAGAAAGGCAAACTAGACAACAGTACCGGTTGCTTTGGGTTGGTGAGGTAAAGCACAGAGATTGTACATTCTATTTTGGAAATGTGTGTCTCAGATGATGTGAGACATACAAGTAGATGCAGCTGGTGGTAGTTAAGATATATTAGGCTGAAGTTCCAGAAGATATCTGGGTTGTTAATTCAGATTTGTAACCAGCAGAATATAGCTGAGATATGAAGCAGTCTGAGAAAGAATGGACAGAAAAGTAGTAAGAAAAAATGCAATGTCGTGGAAGTCAAGTAATAGGTTTTATTTTCTTAATTACATAAGTTATATGTTCCTTATAATCTGATCCAAGCAGTGAAGTGTGCATTAAGTAAGAAGTAAGTCCCATTTCCTTCACCAATGCAATCTCAATCCTCAGAAGCCTTTGGTGTGCATTACACCAGACGTTCATTACACCAGACATTCACCAGACATTCATATATATATTAGATTGTGCATATATTTCACTATCAGTTCATAGAGATATATGCTATTCTTTTTAATGACATCATATTCCATTGTATGAATATATCATGAGTAAATCATTTAAATTTTATATTTAAATGCTTATAATAGAAATAATTCAAGGACACTATGAAAAAAGTAATAAAAAATAAAACTAAAAACTTAAAATCTTCCTTCTCTACAACAGAATCGACCCCTGTTAGTTTTTTAGGCTATCTGGAGGTTGTTGCCAAGTATTACATTTAAAATTGTATTTTATAATCCACCAACTTTAGATTTCTATTACTCCTCACCTATAAAAGATGAAACATTTAGGAAATTTTTGCAACCTCTCATTTCTCTTCCCCTCTACATCTAAATCTTTGTTAGTTAATAATTTTAATTTCTTCTAGGGTTTGCATTTTTTATTTATTTATGTAACAGATTGTAATCTATTTTTCTTGAGTAACTTATCATTTTTAATATCATTTATTTTCCCTTAAATTACAAAAAGAGAAAATTAGCTACTTAGCTTTTCTTCCATTTCTCAAAAAATTTTGGCATAAATTATTTTAGGTTCCTAGCTTTTGCATTCTCTTCTATAAATATAAATTCTAAAAGTAATTTTATTTATTTCTATAGCTTAATACTAAAAATGTTTAACCACTGTACAGAATTTAATATATGATTATGTAAACTTTATATACCATAGACTCAAAATGTGGGATCGAACTCATAGTGATGTAAGATTATGTTATTTTAACTATTGTTTGTAGCTGCCTTTCCAACTTCTTTATAAGTATTTTTGTATTCCATATTGCCCTCCCTGCCCCCATTTTCGGTGGAGGTTTTTCTTTTTATTTCCCGGAATACTTCCTCCAGTGATTTTGTTTTTCACAAAGTAAATATGTATAGTGAAATTTCTGAGTCATTCTACTCCTGCAAAAGTGTGTATTTTAACTTCACATTTGATCAATAATATATTCAGATACAGAACTCTAGGTTCACAACATTTTCCCTCAGACTTGGAAAGCCATTGTTCTAGGTTCTGATGTTTCTCATGAGAAGTCTGATGTCTATCTGAGTGCCAATTCTTTGAAATCAACATATATTAACATAATTGCTTTGTTTCATTTCTTTTTGGATAAGTTTAGGATTTTCTCTTTAACCCTGATATTCTAAAGTTTTGCTCTTTTGGTTCTTTTCATTCATCTCGCTTAGTAATTAAAAACTTGTTTTTACCCATGTATTCAGAACATCAGATAAGGCAAATCAGTGTCTCTCTGTTCTCCCTCTAAAATTCCTTTTAGACATGCACTGGGCTTTTCTGATTTACTTTTCTTAATTATCCTCATAATTTTCATCTGTTTCTTTTTTGTCTAAATTCTGTCAGATTTCCTGATTTTTTTTTCCTGGATGATTTGTTGCTCTTTTTTAAGATAATTTCTTCCACCAGTACACCTTAACTATGTTCATTTTTACCACTCAGACTTTGTCTTTTTTTTATTTCCACAGTCATTTTTATAATTTATAAATAATCATTCGAATAGTTTAATTTACACCTAAATCTTAATAAGGACAATTACATTTAACTTTAAGTTTTCTTTCATTCTCTGAATTATCTCTAATCCTCCAGAGCTGATTTTTCTTTTAGTTTATCTTGGTTCTTGTCTTCTCTTTGGTGATGTTAATTTTTTTTCAGATGTCACATGTTCATTCATAAGTATAAGTGAAATACTATCTTAGCTAGTATAGTGGCTTAAATCTTTTTCTCACCAGTTATATATGTCTCTTCTAGGTGATAGCTCTCTTCAACTGGAAGATCAACTGCAATTGTCAGTATAAATATTTGGGCATGTCAACAGGTAATCTTCCTATAGGCTGCACAGATAAGAAACAGGACGTCAGACATCTACACTGCCAGAGGAAGGAGTAAGCAATTTGGCAGTGGAGACAGTCATTTTACTACTTGATGAAACTATATTTCTTTTCATTTCTCTCCTTGGTCTTTTGTGGATCTAGAGCAGAGGTTGACACAAGTAACACGATTTTAATGGAACTCAGCCATGCTCATTGGTTTAGGTACTATTTATGGTTGCTTTCATGCCAAGACAGAACTGAGTAGTTGCAACAGATTATATGGCCTGAAAGACTTGACTTACTATCAAGTCTTTTGTTAAGAAAAGTTTGGCAACTCCTTGTCTAGGGTATCCTTAAGCTCCATGATACTTCTTTCTCATCCTCAATGCACACTAGTAACTGTGCTCAGGTAGATCACTTTCTGTGTTTAAGAAAGAAATTCCAGTACTTATCTTTATGTTAAAAATACCAGTTGTTAGATACTTAGTTTACAATAGGAAGGGGGAAGAAAGTCATCTGTCTCAGGTATTCTAAAGGTGTTTACTTAATAAATTATCTGGTTGATTCCCAGTGGTCTTTGAATTTGTTGACTCTGAACCTGGAGCATCTCTGGACTTCCTTGGGAAGTCCTTGCTTATCCCTGATATCTACAGGATATTCTACATTTATCTTATGCTATCTTCTTTCTATATCCCAACTTTATGAAATTTCTGATTCATTACTGACATAAATTATTTCTTGTTATTATTGTAACTGTATTTAACTTCTGTTTTTGTGAAATTTCTGACTGATTTATAAAAGCTTTTGAAATAAGTGAGCTAGATTCTGGTGCTCAAGCTGTCATCTGGTACATGAAACTCCAAAGAAGAAAGTTTTACAAGAAGTAATAATCAATATTGCTAAATACTGCTGAGAATTCAAGTGAGATGTGGGGGAAAAGTGGCTCTAGACATAGAAACAAGGAGGTCATTGGTTACCTTGTAGGTAGTAGGTTAAGTAGAATAGTGGGGGAAGAGGGCAGAGAGCAGTAGCTTGGGGAATGATTGAGATTTCAAGAAGTAGATACACATACAACTTCCTGGTGTTTGATTGTAAGGGAGAGGAGAGATATAGGTCAGTGTGTGACCAGGAAAGTATGATTAAATTGTGGACTCATGTTTGCTTCTTTATGGTTATGGTTTATGTTTATGGCTGCTTTTCCTTTTTAAGATTAAAGTGAATACATCATCTTTAAAATCCAGTGAAAAAAAGTTTGAAACAGAAAAACATTTTATTTGAAGAAAGAATAAGGAAAGGAGGGGGTTTAATTTATGAAATGTGTCCTTGAACAGGCAGAAAAGAGTAGAATCCTGGGTAGAGATGCACGAATTCACTTTAGATAAGATGGTAGACAGAAGGAGAGGAGGGAAGAGCAGTGTGATACAGTCTAGAAATCGATAGCAGTAAGTCACAAAGGTTTTCATCCTTATTACTTTTAGTTTCTATGTGAGGAACCAGCTGGGAATGTGTGTTATGTGTTAGCTAGCCCTGGAAATTCAGAGAGGGTTGGAATAGCTGCCATAGATAATGAAGAGAGAAGAACTCAAAGAACACTGAACTACTGAGGAAGCATTAAGGATCCAACTGAGGGTGGGCACCACTCTTTTAATACAAGCTTCAGTTTGTAATTTTCTATAACAGCTTTCAGCACTCTGAATAAGGGTGCAGAAGAAGCACACAGCTAGATTTATCCAGAGTCAGGGTTTTACCCAGTAAAGAACCAGGAGATTTGCAAAACACTAACTGAAATTTCACCACGATGCTTAAGATGAATAGGAAGGAAGTAAAAATAGGAGGTGACATGGAGAAAACGTAGAGGATTTAGGGACTGCATACTTTTGTGGTTAAAAATGCATGACAGTGTAAAAACATGGAGTGAGAGAGTTGCAGGGAAAGATGCTGTGACTACAGAGTCAATTTTTAAATTTAAAATAATAGCGGCTACAAAAGACAACGGCTGCGGCGCTCCAGGCGGAACTTTCCAGAACGCTCGGTGAAAAAGCGGAGGAGCGGCGGCTGCCCGAGCTGCGCACGGCAACGCGCTCCTTCCCGCTCCCCCACACCAGCATCGTCCCTCTCACCGGCTGTAGGAAATGGTGAAAGAAACCACTTATTATGATGTTTTGGGGGTCAAACCCAATGCCACCCAAGAAGAATTGAAAAAGGCTTACAGGAAACTGGCCTTGAAGTACTACCCTGATAAGAATCCAAATGAAGGAAAGAAGTTTAAACAGATTTCTCAAGCTTATGAAGTGCTCTCTGATGCAAAGAAAAGGGAATTATATGACAAAGGAGGAGAGCAGGCAATTAAAGAAGGTGGAGCAGGTGGCGGTTTGGGCTCCCCCATGGACATCTTCAATATGTGTTTTGGAGGAGGAGGCAGGATGCAGAGAGAAAGGAGAGCCAAAAATGTTGTGCATCAACTCACAGTAACCTTAGAAGATTTATATAATGGTGCAACAAGAAAACTAGCTCTGCAAAAGAATGTGATTTGTGACAAATGTGAAGGCCGAGGTGGTAAGAAAGGAGCAGTAGAGTGCTGTCCCAATTGCCGAGGTACTGAAATGCAAATAAGAATTCATCAGATAGGACCTGGAATGGTTCAGCAAATTCAGTCTGTCTGCATAGAGTGCCAGGACCATGGGGAGCGGATCAGTCCTAAAGATAGATGTAAAAGCTGCAATGGAAGGAAGATAGTTGGAGAGAAGAAAATTCTAGAAGTTCATATTGACAAAGGCATGAAAGATGGCCAGAAGATAACATTCCATGGTGAAGGAGACCAAGAACCAGGACTGGAGCCAGGAGATATTATCATCGTTTTAGATCAGAAGGACCATGCTGTTTTTACTCGACAAGGAGAAGACATTTTCATGTGTCTGGACATACAGCTGGTTGAGGCATTGTGTGGCTTCCAAAAGCCAATATCTACTCTTGACAACCGAACCATAGTCATCACTTCTCATCCAGGTCAGATTGTCAAGCATGGAGATATCAAGTGTGTGCTAAATGAAGGCATGCCAATTTATCATAGACCAATGAAAAGGGTCGCCTAATCATTGAATTTAAGGTAAACTTTCCTGAGAATGGCTTTCTCTCCCCGGATAAACTCTCTTTGCTGGAAAAACTCCTACCTGAGAGGAAGGAAGTAGAAGAGACTGATGAAATGGACCAGGTAGAACTAGTGGACTTCGATCCAAATCAGGAAAGATGGCGCCATTAAAATGGAGAAGCACATGGGGATGGTGAACATCATCCTCGGGGTGGTGTTCAGTGTCAGACCTCCTAATGGGGCCAGTGAATAACACTCACTGCTGGCATTTTATTTGCAGTAGTGACTGAGTGAAGGACTAGAATCATAATATGCTCACTACTTGCTATTGTTTGTTTTAATATTCAACTATAGTAGTGTTTTAAAAGTTAAATGAAGAATAAACTCAAATATAAAAGCTCTGACTTTGCCCTGTATGTATGATGACTTCAGTGTGCAAGATAAGTTTAATACTTGTAAAAACTACTTTAAAAAATTTCCCCTAGCATTTGTTAGGCCATACTTTGTAACTGATTTCAGCTATGTACATGGAATAGCTTAGACTGAAATGCCAGGTATATGTATTGGCTTCAGTGTATGACCCTTAATTGCTAAGCTATGAAGTTAAAATTGTATTTAACTGGCAGTCAGACAAAGAATTTGTAGAAAAGTGTTGGTCTGTATAGTGGTATTAAGTGGGATTCATTGTGATGCCTCTGCATTTATTCTATTGCCTCAACTGTTACTTGAAGATGGCATGCTATATAATTTAGCCTGTGGTATCAGTGATAGAAATGATACCTTTCTAAAGAAGGGGTTTATCATATAACATGCTGCTTCTTGAGGGCTTGCACTTGTAGGATTGCATTCCCTTCTGCTGTGCCATCTTTTTTTTAATATATCTAGCTATTGGTCCTGGTTACTTTTTTTTTTTCTTCCTTCTCTTTGGACCACAGTAAGCCTTAGAGTAGTCACTTCTGGAGCAGGGTAACTTAGAGGTTAGAGTAATGAGCAGTAATTTGCATGTATGAGTTAGGAAGGTGTTTTGCAGGTATGTTACAGGCTTACTTTAAACCATTTAACTTATGCTCCAAAGTAAATGTAATTTAATGTTGGTAGAATAGCAAATTATGAATAGCTTTAATTCTGTGTTTAAAGTCATATGTTCACAAGCTTAAATCTGGATATCAGAATTTAAGCAATTCTTGAAATGTATGAATGTCTCCTTAATATACTGATTCAAAAGCAAAAAATAAATAAATAAGATAAAATAATAGAGATAATGCACTCCTGTGCCATGATCTTCTTATAGATAAATTTCTAGTTAAATTCTCACTTCAAATTGAAGACCTATTATTTAATTCCTCTCAGAGATGAGAAAATCAAGTATAAGAACAGTAACTTGCAAAGGTTTACACAATGCCAAAAACTGATGGACCTGAAATTTGAAAAGTATAGCTGTTTGTAAAATCAATCCTATATTCTTCACGTTCTCCCTGTGCCTCAATGATATTTCCAATGAGAAGTGGACCAGTAGAGAATGACACTCCTATGCCCTGTTCCCAAAGAGCATCAAGTCCTGCAGCAAGTTACTCTTATCCGCTCCTATATTTTATGTCTATCCTTTCATACACAATTTCACATAAAGAAAATGATCCCTTTGTGAAAATGTTTGGGCACTCCAGATCTGGAGGGAATTTTTTATTTGCAACTAGGTTTTTTTAAAAGGCACTTAGAAAAGGATATTTCAGAATTTTCTTCAGTAGAAATCCACTTTAGATTCTGGTATTGCCTTAAATTATAAGAATACATGTTATGATTCAGATATATAGCTATGCCTAGTCACTGGTACCTTTTCCCTGTAAATATTATGAAATAAGACTTCATACATTTTGGTGGTGTAGAGAGAATCACTGAAAAATAGACCTCACCCAATAAAGTATTTTTACTTTGGAAGCATAATTACAGCCTTAGAAAACTCTGCTAGAATTCATTTTCAGGAAAAGTTTTGCAATTGAAAGACTGGATGCACAACAGTAAAGCAGCAGTTGTGTGTGAGAAAATGGAGCCAAGGTTATTGAATCTATAATAAATCCCTATGCAATGGTGACTGCAAGAATGGAAGAGAGAGAAATGAAACAAAATCCATTATTCCTGATTCTAAGAAAAGCCCATCAATACCTCCTCTTTTCTAATGTACCTTGTTTAAGACATTTTAAGAAGGCAAGCAAAAGGACAAGATTAGAGTGACAGGAGAAGCCTGATAGTGGAAGCAGGGGCCTCACAAAATGGCATTTCCAGATGAATCTGCACATGCTGTTCTTCATGCCTAGAATCTGCTCCTTGCAATGCTCATGCTCCATTTCTTCTATTTGTGTTCCAAAAGTGCCATGTGCTCACAGCAGCCTTCATCAACCTCCCTGGGTAAACACTTCCTACCCTGTTTTGCCTATCACTTCACTCTGTACCGATTTCCTTCAAAGTATTTATCATAATACCTGTTTTACTTGTACTTTTTATTCTCACTTTCTGTCCTCTCTTTAACCCCTATTTTTTACTGTATGAGTGATTAGATCAGGATCAAGGCTGTTTTATGCACAATTTCCCACCATGAACCTTGTATATAGTATGTACTTGATTATCTTTTGCTGATTTAATTAATTAATCTGCCATCCTCATCTTTATGACAACAGTCTTCCAAAGGCTTACTGTAAGATTCACTTCGTCACTCAGGTTTGTATTTGAGTGCAGGCAACAGAGACTTTACAGTGGCTTGTCCAAAGGATATAGCTGTTTCACTTTATTTTTTCACGTAACAAAGTGCTCAGAGGTAAGTAGTAGTTCAGGAAAGGTGTGGCAACTCCATATTACCATTGTCCTAAAATCCTTTGATTTTTCTGTTTTCCCAGCCTTAGCATTCTGCAAGAGGGATTGGAAAATGTGTTTTTTGCTTGTTGGGAATATTGTAAAAAATATCAGTGTTCTGTTCATAAGAAATAAGTCTGAGAGAAGAATTAATAGTCCCTTTATACACACTAGAATGCCTCCTGGTTGATATATAACAACAACAAAAAATCATCATCACATGATCTGTATCACCCCAGCAGGCATAATCAGCTATAGAGACTGTTCTATACAGGAAACAAAATCTTTATCAGAGAAGGTCTAGAGAATACTGAGTTAAAATGAAGAGAGGTAGATAAATGAGATAACAATGGAATGGAAGGATAAGACAGCCTGATGTATACATATTCACTTTAGGGATGGCTTGTCCAATGAGATAGGAATATTCAAAGTTTGTTGAAAAAGGCACCTTCTTCTCTAGACCATATTCAAATTGACACAGTCAAATCAGTTCTAGGACCCTCTCTTTTCTATACTTCATTTTCTGACTAAATCCTTTCTTAAGGGCATATTCTTTCGATATTTTACTATATGAAATTAAATTAAATTTAGTCTTATAATTCAAGAAGTTGGTATTTCTCTTTAGGGCAACTTTGTATATCTCTGAGCTGATCTACTATGTGTTGACTTCAAAGTTTAACTCTCAGAAAACAATTTCATTCTCATTTTTTCCCAAGTGCTCCTGAGACATTTCAGCATAGTCATAAAATATTGACAACGGATATATGTAGTAGACAATACCTAGTGTGCAATCTTAAAATTGAGTAATAAATATTCATCATAAAATATCTTTCAAAGTTTGCTTAATTAACTATTCCTTCAATTGCCCCTTAGGCTGGATAATTGTCCCCAATAGTATTTTAGGAATAAAGGTTCTTCTGCTAATGTCCAATATTGATACTGGTTTCCCCTTGGAGACTTTTGGTAAATATATTATTTTCTTAACCTAAGAATTGTTAACATTTCTGAATGTGTGATTGCTTAACAGTTTACCAATTTATTCTCTTTTTAAGTGTAAGGGTTTGGAATCTGAATGGTCCAATTTGAGGCTGGCTTTACAATACTAACTGTGATTTTAGGCAACTCACTTGACATCCCTAAACTTGATTTTCTCCATCCAGTGATACATCTGCCCAGCTATCATACAAAATTGTTTAAAAAATCAGATTACATAGGCATGAGAAAAAAGTAGGATGGAAGGAACGATCTTGGTTAAGGCAAGAGTTTCTAAGTGTTGCTTAACTAAATTTCTACAATTCTGGAAGAAAGAACTTTAAATACAATTGTCTGTTTGAATATAGCCAATGCAGATCTCTAGCCACAATTGCCTCTTTGGAGGGTTGCAAAGAGTTTGGATATATAAGCTGAGATACCTCAGATGTGTGTATGTAAGGCCCCTGAAAATACAGAAGGAATTCAAGGTAAAGAGAATAGTTCAAAAACTGTAGGGGGGAGGGTGTGAGGGCAAGCTCTCCTAGCACTGCCATCTTCTAGAATAGAACTCTGAGGCATCTAATAATTATAAATTGAAACCTGGCATTCTAGTTTTTATGAAACTATATTAGTCAAGGTACAAAGGTAAAACCTGTTTTATTTAATAATTTACTAATTCGATATACAATTTAAAATATTCATACATATAGTATATATTCTTGTCCCATACCTGCAAATGTTATTAGCAGCTGGCTTAAATCTTAATCTCTCCCTATACCTAAGAAATATTTATAAATAGCCCTACAGAAGGAGGTGTATCTTCATCTCCTTAATTCATGCAGTATATAATCAATCCAGTGTTACATGGCACGAGACATCCAAAACAGGGCAGAAAGAAACTTGTAGAGATATAAGATATACATTTCATCTGCTTCAAACACTGGTGAGGTGGGAAAAATCTAGACTCAAGGCATAACTTCTCAAGATGTAATCTCTAAATATACAGGAAAAAAAATGTGAACAAGGCAACCACTGTGCAAATGACCAGGCAGGAGATGTGCTCTAAAGTATTCAGTTTGAAATGCATATCCCTTGTATGCCATTGCTCCTCTGCTATGTTCACAACTTTATATTGTTCTGGGGTTTTGTGTGTTCGATTCATTGAGTAAATTGGGCATATTCTATGTGTGATGAGCCTTTTGTATATTTTTAACATTCGACACTTCATATTTTGGGTCATTTTTACCCTCAGGAACAACAGCATAGCACCAATCACACTACGATTAAACATGATTTTGTATGTGTGTGTGTGCGCACGTGTGTGTGTGTGTGTGTGTGTGTTTCAGTAGCTGTCTATCACCTAGATTAATTTTTTCTAAAAAAACAAGATTCTATTTTGTGCGATATGTCTTTAACCTCTATGGGTTTAGAATTACGATTAAACCAGTCTGATTTGATGAAAGTGATTACTTAAATCCCTCAGAATATAAAAACTTCAGGCCTATTCCCATACATTTTACTTACAGGGTTTGGGACCTGAATTACCGAGATAATTGCCTTCACTCTTCACTGTATTTGTCTAAACAATTTAAAACTTAAGCACCATTTTTCACATTTTAGCTAATCTTATTTTTTTTTTGTATAAAACAGGTTGTGTCTTTCTTCCTCAGCTTTATGCCCTATTTGTTTGTCTAGTTACTTTTCTCCCTACTTGTTATTTACTACGGATGGCCATGGATGATATTCCTGTCTTTCTAATATCTGAACATTTTAAAGCAAGCTGTTTTCCAGAAAGATTCCCATGCATGAGTAACAAGTATTCTGACAGTGAAATTAAACACCTCATATTGTTCATCCCTTTATTCTTCCAAATGAGAAAACTAACCTTGTTATGTAAGAAGTCATTACTTCATCTACTCATCAGCTGTTTCTGACATGCTCCAGTTGGCTCTCAGTTTGTAAATAAAATTACACAAGAATGAAAATGAAGACTGTTTCAGAGCATTTTCAAGGAAGATTTGTTCCTTTAATGGGCTCTTTGCTGAAAGATATGGTTTTAATTTGTGAGAAAATAAAAGTGCAGTTCAAACAAGTGAAGCATACAAAGTCAGGGGTCAAAAGACTTTCTTATTTTTTATAGGAAGAAGTTCAACCTCCATATGAAGTGAAATCACAAGCACAACTTTTGCTGTGATTTCTCTCTTAACAGTTTGGGCAATTCATCGAAAAACAATTTAAAATTTAGTCTGGCTTATATCAGTTTTTCATACATATTAGTTTCAGAATCCAATATTTTTTCCAAGTAAAGTATTAAGCACATTAAGTTCAGCCTCACCATTTCTATTTTCTCGTAATTATAGGTCTCTGTTTTACTTTTTCTGGCAAATAAAATATTTCCTAATTAATACACCAGGTTGATAAAGAATGTTTGCATAATGTGCTCCACAGTAGCTCTGGTTGCAAGAGATTTTACAAATATTTGAGCTGAGAGCAAACCCTAAGGATACAGTGAAATAATCAAGGCTCAGAAAGAACACAAGAGTCTGAGATAAAGTTACTTATTATTATCATTAATATTATAATTAGTATTATTTTATTTAAATACTTACAGAGGTAGGAATTAAGAAAACACAGTCTCCGGAGACAGACTTTCTGTACTCACATGCCAGCTTCACCACTACCTAGCTGTTTAGCTGTGCAATCTTGGGCAGTTACTCAGCATATCTATGCCTTGATAGCCTCATGTGTTGAATGGGGCCAGGGTTGGGGAGCGGTAAATAAAGTAGGTCGTAACTCATATAGGCGTTGTGAAGATTTAATGATTCATTACAAACTGTAATCATTTCCTGAACACTTGCTTTGCTTCAGACACTATTCTAAGCAATTTATAATCCCCAAAGTTTGTAACTTTAAGTTTTAAAATATTAATTTTGAAAGCTCATTGGCAATTTATACACTCCTTCAGGGATATTTCTTTTATAGGAAAATAAAGTAATGCCACTATCTCATATCAACTAATAATTTAACAGTTTTACTAATATTTAACTGTCCTACATATTGTCTTCATTTTCAAATACAAATACATAAAAAATAGATTTATTGGTTGTAGATGGCACTCTGCACAAAGCATCAACATAAAAATAAACCACATAGTTGCTAAATTTGTTGATGACAATGGCAACCATGTTGTAATTGACTTATCTTTAAAGTTTTCCTAACATCTACTAAATGTCTTATTCTGACTCCAGCAAACATATTTGAATTAGAGAGAGATCTTTGCACAACTGAGAACTGCATGACCACTTTGTTAATATATACTCTGGTAAATCCAATGATATGGTCCTACTACATGATTCTTCTCTTAGCTTCTAGCAATTTTCTCATGGAAGGCATCCATAAAATATATTGATATTATTATGCATAGTAAGAACTCATTAAAAATAAATTTAGATGATTTTCCATTAACTATTCTGTGCTAGCAAAGACCATGAGAATCAAGCTGCTAAATAATCAGTGGCATCCTGAGAGTTGCTTTTAAGTTTCAACAAATAGTAGATGTGGCTGAACTCAGCTAGGGGAAATAGTTCCAGCTTTTATTCAGTCTAATCTTAACTACCCGCAAGTTACTTTGGAAAATCCATTAATCTTCAGAGAGCTCTGAGATTTACTTCATTACTGACTGTCAGTAGAAACTGAGTTCGCCCATCACTCCCTGGCAGCTAAGGAGTAAAGAAAAAAGAGAACTGGGTTCTCGTCCCCATCCTATAGCCACTTAGTTGATATATTGTACAAGTCACTTATGGTCCCAGGGCTTTTGTATTTCCATCTACATATTGACACTGAAATATCTCTCTTAAAATCTTGCTAACTGTTTGGATACTGCGTAGGTACCATAAGAACCAGAGTGTTCCTTTTGGAACATTACATCAGATAAGTAAATATTACTTTAAGGTCTTATGCTAATTAATGGGTTTCAATAGTTTTAAGGATAAATTCTCTACTTTTTGTTTTTCAAGATAGAAAACAATTTTGCTATTTTTTCTTCTAAAATCTGTCTTATTTAAAACATGTGTAGATACCAAAAATGTCATTCACAAATTAATTGCATTTCTGGCAAAGATGAAGTTTTGTAGGTAATATTCTGAAAACTTTGAGAAAAAGTCACCTCTCCCATTTTACATGTTTCTTTCTTTTTCTTTTTTTTTTTTTTTCGGTACGCGGGCCTCTCACTGTTGTGGCCTCTCCCGTTGCGGAGCACAGGCTCCGGACGCGCAGGCTCAGCGGCCATGGCTCACGGGCCCAGCCGCTCCGCGGCATGTGGGATCTTCCTGGACCGGGGCACGAACCCATGTTCCCTGCATCGGCAGGCGTACTCTCAACCACTGAACCATCAGGGAAGCCCCTCACTGCCATTTTTGAGTAGAAAAATTCACTGTTCATCTTTCATCTTCCTTGTTGATTTGGAGATAGCAATTTACAGAAGCAAACTACAGAAATATATATATATATATATATATAGAGAGAGAGAGAGAGAGAGAGAGAGAGAGAGAGAGAGAGAAAGAGAAAGACTGACAGACAGAAAGACAGAGACAGAGAGGGATGGAGAGAGAAAAGGCAACCCTACAAGAATCCATGCAAATAACTGTTTCATTCTGAGACCGATTTTTCAAAAGCCTGAAATAAGTCACAAATGATAAAGAGTTATTATACAGTTACTCCACAGAAACTAATGGATACCCTCAAGTAAAACAGGCCAAATTTCTCTCAGATCATCATGCTTTGACAGGTATAAAGTTTAATGCAATATGTGAAAAGAAACACTCTAAGGAGTCAGAAGACCTAAATTTCACTGACTGTTCAATTAATTTCTAGCTACACAATCTCCAGTAAGTCACATCATCTAAATTTCAATATTCTTTTTTTTGGAGTATAATTGCTTTACAATGTTGTGTTAGTTTCTGCTATACAATGAAGTGAATCAACTATATGTACACCTATATTCCCTCCCTCTTGGACCTCCCTCCCACCCCCTCATCCTGCCCATCTAGGTCATCACAGAGCACCGAGCTGAGCTTCCTGTGCTTTATTGCATGTTTCCGCTAGCTATCTATTTTACGCATGGTAGTGTATATATGTCAATCCTAATCTCCCAATTCGTCCTACCCTCCCCTTCCCACCCTACGTCCACATGTCCGTTCTCTACATCTGCATCTCTATTCCTGCCCTGCAAAAAGGTTGATCTGTACCATTTTTCTAGATTCCACATATATGCATTAATATGCGATATTTGTTTTTCTCTTTCTGACTTACTTTACTCTATGAAAGACTCTAGGTCCATTGACATCTCTACAAATGACCCAATTTCATTCCTTTTTAAGGCTGAGTAATATTCCATTGTATATATGTACCACATCTTCTTTATTCATTCATCTGTCATTGGACATTTAGGTTGTTTGCATGTCCTGGCTATTGTAACTAGTGCTGCAATGAACATTGGGGTACATGTGTTCTTTTGAATTATGGTTTTTTCAGGGTATATGCCCAGTAGTGGGATTGCTGGGTCACATGGTAGTTCTATTTTTAGTTTTTTAAGGAACCTCCATACTGTTCTAGAAGGACTTGGAGTAGATCAACTAGAGTTTTTCGAACTAGTCTTCTTAACAGTCGACTTTTTCAAACACAGTCTGTACAGTACATGTCTAACAGATGACAGTGGATCTGCTCTGTTGGAATGAAGATGAGAGAAACATGGTCCAGTAACTTCAGCCTGATCTGTCACACATGGCTATTATACAAATACCTTAAACATTGTTTCAAATCAATTATCTCCACTTCTAAAAGTTATTCATCACAAGTCTATGAATTTCAGTCTTTGAACACAGAAGAGAATGGAATATTAGTCAATAGTTTTATTCTCAGTGGAATCACACAGCATAGGTGCTTAACAAATGGTTATTGACTTGAATGCCTTTATCTGTAATTCTACCTTATATTTATGTACTATTTTACTTCTTACAAAGAACTTCCACAGTTTCTCATTCTCTCATTTGCTTTTGCCACTTATGAAGTAGGCAAGACAAGTATAAATAAAAGAGGAGATTCTTTCTTACTGTATTCATCTTTCTCTTTAAAAAAATCTCAGTAGTTAGGAAAAGACAAATCCATCATACTAATTCCATCTTGAATGATTATATTTTTATCAGACCACACAGCACACATATCCCATATTCATATCACTCTTTCAAAAATGCCTTTTGTTTTATATGAGAGGCCAGCGATTCTCTTCCTTGGCACTATTGACATTTGGGGTTGGATAATTCTTTGTTGAGGGATGCTATCCTGTGAACTATAGCATGTTTACTGGCATCCCTGGTCTTTACCCTCTACATACTTTTTAAATTTCCCCAGTTGCTACAACTGAAAATGTCTTCAGATGTTGTCAAATATCCCCTAGGAAGCAAAATCTTCTCCAGTAGAGAGCCACTTGGTAGACAAACACTGAGACTAAATGTAATGATGGATTCATTTCAATATGCCTGCCATATTTTCAACTATTTGCACAACTGAATAGAGAACAATGCCATTCTTCGTTGTTGTTGTTGTGGTTAAATGGCCCACATAACCAACTGAATCCACTGAAGCCTTCTCATTTTACCCATATGGAGACAGTGGAATGAGTACCTCATAAGACATGTGGGTAATTTATTAGACCTTGGAAGACACTGTATCTCTTCATTGATATTGAAGATAGAGACAGGAAATCTAATACAGAGCCCAGGAAAGATGTGAGTTCTAAAATGAATATTATGACTCTAATTATATAGAACAGCAGACTGTATAGAAAATATCATATGCTTAAATAAGTCACCAGTAAATTAAGGGAAGCCTTTTATTGGAAATATTCTGAATAAAAACCTGTGCTACTGTATTAAAGACATAACTCAATACTTCTCAAATACTGTGCTTTACCCATATCCTCCCAGGGACGCACAGCAGTAATTCAATTGTCAAAGGTAGAGCTGAGCACAAGCTGGGTGTAACTAAGGTCAAGTGTTCAGTTAATACTTAAGGACAATACATAACTGACAGTCCTTCAAGGAAGACCGTGATGACTACTCGAAACTGACCCCATCACTCATCCACTTCTCCACACATTTATTAAATGATCACTTTATCTGATAATATGTAAGAGATCAGAAAATAAAGATAATATAGCAGCTGAGCTAAAGATGTGATGTATGGAGGTGAATGAGACTGATGATATGGAGATGGACAGTCGTTTGACAGAAAAGTTTTAAAAATAAAATGCAAAAACATAAGGCAAATCCAAATGTAAAAAGGAGTAGTGGCTATATTATTAATTGCCAAAGAAATTAAAGGAAAGAAAGTCGATCACTTTATATATTTAAAAATTAATATGCATAGAAAGATCTAATATTCATAATCTTTTATACACTAAAAAGGTATCATCAAAATATATGGTGCAAAGACTATTAGAAGTGTGAGAAAAACTGAAAAAAATGCAACTCTAAATAGCACTACCAATTTATTGTCAATTAAGAAGGCAGAAATTAGGGCAGAATTTGAAGAATAGAATTAATACAGTTGAGTTAACAGCTACAGTGTATTCAACTTAGCACTCTACAGAGAGATATTATACTTTTTATTCCAATAAGCCACTGAACATTTTTAAAAAGTCACTCAATACATTAGGTGTCTACTACATGCCAGGCACTCTCCTAGTAACTGGAATACAGCAAAGAACAAAAGGAAAAATTCGCTTCATCATGAAGCATACATTTTGTTGCACTAAGCCACCAAGAAACCTTCAATAAATTCCAAAGTAGAAATTGTACAAGACATTTTCTAACCACAGCATAGTATAAGAAGAAATTAAATTCGACATGTTCAAACAAAACCCTCACCAGGCTTTTTGTTCTTTCTTTGTACTAAATGTTCATGTTCATGACAATTTTACCTAGTAATACAAGTTCTAGAAGTTTATCCTAAGAAAATAATGAGATATGGGCACACAGTTTTATTTGCAAGGATATTTGCCAAGGCATTAACTATATTAATGAAAGCCATAGGGTTTGAATTGTAAATTTATGGAAAAAATTTCAATCAACCATATGATGTAATAATATGCAAACTTTTAAAATATAGGTTTGAGGAGAATATACAATAATATGAGAAACTTCTTAAACATAAGAATTTTAAAAATCCAGAATGTGCTCTAATGTATACAGTCTGATCACAAAAGAATAAAACATCAAAATGAAAACCATAAATATTTGGAACTGGGGGCATGAAATAAATAAATACACATTGGAAATTTTGAAATACTTTGCTCAATTGCTTTATAATCAAAGTGAAATCCAAACATACAACTGCAGATTACCTAGAATACAACCAAAATGAGGATAACATATATCAAAAATTTTTAAACACTAACACATAATAGGCAAATTAGAAAAATGATTAATTTTTCATCAGCCAAGGGATAATACCATGAAAATAAGGTTTTAGATAACAAAAGTATTCAAATGGACAATTAAATACAATAATTGGTTCTGGCAAAAGATTTTTTAATGCTCTATCTAGAAAGCACAAATAAAGTTAGCAATAAAAATGTACATATAACACATATGAACTATTGATATTTGAAAAATATGATATTATGTACCAGTCTATGCTAACAGAGTTGATTATCTCAATGAAATGGAAAATTATTTTTAAGTGAAATACTTAACAAGAACAAGTAAGCAAACAGAAATTCTGAAAACCATGAAAAGACCACTAGTCACAGAAGACATTTTAAAAATAAGAAAGGATCTTCTGCAAGAATGACAGTTTTATTAGTGAATTGAGAATTATTAGTGAATTTGTTATGCTTTCCAGACCAGACAGTACCTGTTACAGGTGCAATATAGATATAGATACAAGAAAAATGATAGTCTTTTAGAGAATGGAAAAGAAGGAAAGCATCTCCTGATTCAATGAGAAGATTATAACCTCAAAGGACCTCTGAACACAACAGAAGAAATTACTGAAGATTTATAAAACAAAATTTTAAATGTTTGAATAAAGTATTAGTGAATTGAATTGAATAGTAAAACAATAATGAAAAATACCAATAAGGATTCATCTCACAAATATGAAATGGCTTAATATTAGACTCTCTAATAAACTAACATATCAATAAAACAAACAAGAAAAAATATCATCTTCATAGAATTGAAAATTTATCTGGTAATTTTCATTATTACTCAATTACACAATCAGTAACAAAACATACCTCCTTAAAGTCAAGAAGCATGTCATACTTAAATAGAGAGCATTTTATTTATTTCCATTCATGGTGAGTCAATGAAGGCACACACACCAAAATCAGAACCCCCAAACTGTTGTTGTTTCTGGGCTATAAAACAACAACAAAACATGAAACATAAATAAAAATTATAATTATAAGAGAAAGTGTGACTATTTACAAAATATCAACTAAAAATTAGAGATACAACATATTCAAATGGCTGAGAAGATAGAAGTGAAAAACTACATTCTGTTACAGCAGGAAAAGAAAATATATAAACAATCATAACATCATAAAATTAAAATATCCCAAGCAATAAATGTGTGACATCTACTTGGAGAAATCTACATAAGTTAATTAGGAGATATAAAAAGAACTGATGAGCACTTTGTTAAAAAAGAAAAGAATAAAATTATATGTCCAAGCCGAAACTTTGCAAGCCAGAAGGGAGTGGCAGGACATATTTAAAGTGATGAAGGGAAAAACTTACAACCAAGATTACTCTACCCAGCAAGGATCTCATTCAGATTCAATGGAGAAATTAAAACCTTTACAGACAAGCAAAAGTTAAGAGAATTCAGCACCACAAAACCAGCTTTATAACAAATGCTAAAGGAACTTCTCTAGGCTGAAAACACAAGAGAAGGAAAAGACCTACAAAAACAAACCCAAAACAATTAAGAAAATGGTAATACGAACATACATATCGTTAATGACCTTAAATGTAAATGGATTAAATGCTCCAATCAAAAGACATAGACTGGCTGAATGGATACAAAAACAAGACCCATACATATGCTGTCTACAAGAGACCCACTTCACAACTATGGGCACATACAGACTGAAAGCGAGGGGATAGAAAAATATATTCCACGCAAATGAGATCAAAAGAAAGCTGGGGGGGGGGGGGCTTCCCTGGTGGCGCAATGGTTGAGATTCCGCCTGCCGATGCAGGGGACGCGGGTTCGTGCCCCGGTCCGGGAGGATCCCACGTGCCGCGGAGTGGCTGGTCCTGTGGGCCATGGCCACTGAGCCTGTGCATCCGGAGCCTGTGCTCCGCAACGGGAGAGGCCACAACAGTGAGAGGCCCGCATACAGCAAAAAAAAAAAAAAAAAAGAAAGAAAGCTGGAGTAGCAATTCTCCTATCACACAAAATAGACTTTAAAATAAAGACTGTTACAAGAGACTAAGAAGGACACTACATAACGATCAAGGGATCAATCCAAGAAGAATATACAATAATTGTAAATATTTATGCCCCCAACATAGGAGCACTTTAACACATAGGGCAAATGCTAACAGCCATAAAAGGAGAAATTGACAGTAACACAATAATATTAGGGGATTTTAACACCCCACTTTCACCAATGGACAGATCAACCAAAATGAAAATAAATAAGGAAACACAAGCTTTAAATGACACAGTAAACAAGATGGACTTAATTGATATTTATAGGACATTCCATCCAAAAACAACAGAATACACTTTCTTCTCAAGTGCTCATGGAACATTGTCCAGGATAGATCATATCTTGGGCCATAAATCAAGGCTTGGTAAATTTAAGAAAATTGAAATTGTATCAAGTATCTTCTCTGACAACAATGCTATGAGACTAGATATCAATTACAGGAAAAAATCTGTAAAAAATACAAACACATGGAGGCTAAATAATACACTACTAAATAACCAAAATATCACTGAAGAAATGAAAGAGTAAATCAAAAAATACATAGAAACCAATGACAATGAAAACACAGCGACCTAAAACCTATGGGATGCAGCAAAAGGGAGTTCTAAGAGGGAAGTTTATAACAATACAATCCTACCTCAATAAACAAGAAACATCTCAAATAAGCAACTTAACCTTACACCTAAAGCAATTAGAGAAAGAAGAACAAAAAAAACCCAAAGTTAACAGAAGGAAAGAAATTATAAAGATCAGATCAGAAATAAACGAAAAAGAAATGAAGGAAACAATAGCAAAGATCAATAAAACTAAAAGCTGGTTCTTTGAGAAGATAAAATTGATAAACCACTACCAGACTCATCAAGAAAAAAAGGGAGAAGACTCAAATGAATAGAATTAGAAATGAAAAAGGAGAAGTAACAACTGACACTGCAGAAGTACAAAGAATCATGAGGGATTACTACAAGCAACTATATGCCAATAAAATGGAAAACCTGGAAAACTAGACAAATTCTTAGAAAAGCACAACCTTCTGAGACTGAACCAGGAAAAAACAAAATATAAACAGACCAACCACAAGCACTGAAAATGAGATTGTGATTAAAAATTTTCCAACAAACAAGAGGCCAGGACCAGATGGCTTAACAGGCAAATTCTATCAAACATTTAGAGAAGAGCTAACACCTATCCTTCTCAAACTCTTCCAAAATATAGCAGAGGGAGGAACACTCCCAAACTCATTCTATGAGGCCACCACCACCCTGATACAAAAACCAGACAAAGATGTCACAAAAAAAGAAAACTACAGACCAATATGACTGATGAAATACATGCAAGAATCCTCAATAAAATACTAGCAAACAGAATCCAACAGCACATTAAAAGGATCATACAATCATGATCAAGTGGAGTTTATCCCAGGAATGCAAGGATTCTTCAATATATGCAAATCAATCAATGTGATACACCATATTAACAAACTGAGGGAGAAAAACTACATGATCATCTCAACAGATGCAGAAAAAGCTTTCAACAAAATTCAAAACCCATTTATGACAAAAACTCTCCAGAAAGTAGGCATAGAGGGAACTTACCTCAACATAATAAAGACCATATATGACAATCCCACAGTAAACATCATTCTCAATGGTGAAAATCTGAAACCATTTCCTCTAAGATCAGGAGCAAGACAAGATTGTCCACTCTCACCACTATTATTCAACACAGTTTTGGAAGTTTTAGCCACAGCAATCAGAAAAGAAAAGGAAATAAACGGAATCCAAATGGGAAAAGAAGAAGTAAAGCTGTCACTGTTTGCAGATGACATGATACTATACACAGAATATCCTAAAGATGCTACCAGAAAACTACTACAGTTAACCAATGAATGGGGTAAAGTAGCAGGGTACAAAATTAATGCACAGAAATCTCTTGCATTCCCATACACTAATGAGGAAAAATCTGAAAGAGAAATTAAAGAAACACTTCCATTTACCATTGCAACAAAAAGAATAAAATACCTAGGAATAAACCTACCTAAGGGGGAAAAAGACCTGTAAGCAGCAAACTAAAAGACACTGATGGAAGAAATTAAAGATGATACAAACAGATGGAGAGATATACCATGTTCTTGGATTGGAAGAATCAACATTGTGAAAATGACTATACTACCCAAAGCAATCTACAGTTTCAATGCAATCCCTATCAAACTACCAATGGCATTTTTCACAGAACTAGAACAAAAAAATTTCACAATATGTATGGAAAAACAAAAAACCCCGAATAGCCAAAGCAATCTTGAGAAAGAAAAACGGAGCTGGAGGAATCAGGCTACCTCACTTCAGACTATATTACAAAGCTATAGTAATCAAGACAGTATGGTACTGGCACAAAAACAGAACTATAGATCAATGGAACAGGATAGAAAGCCCAGAGATAAACCACGCACATATGGTCACCTTATCTTTGATAAAGGAGGCAAGAATATACATTGGAGAAAAGGTAGCCTCTTCAATAAGTGGTGCTGGGAAAACTAGATAGCTACATGTAAAAGAATGAAATTAGAACACTTCCTAACATCATACACAAAAATAAACTCAAAATGGATTAAAGACATAAATGCAAGGCCAGACACTATAAAACCCTTAGAGAAAAACCTAGGAAGAACACTCTTTGAGAAAAATCACAACAAGATCGTCTTTGACCCATCTCCTAGAGAAATGGAAATAAAAATAAAAGTAAACAAATAGGACCTAATGAAACCTAAAAGCTTTTGCATAGCAAAGGAAACCATAAACAAGACAAAAAGACAACCCTCAGAATGGGAGAAAATATTTGCAAATGAAGCAACTGAGAAAGGATTAATCTCCAAAATATACAAGCAGCTCATGCAGCTCAATATCAAAAAAAAACAAACAACCCAATCCAAAAATGGGCAGAAGACCTAAATAGACAATCCTCCAAAGAAGATATACAGATTGCCAACAAACACATGAAAGGATGCTAAACATCACTCATCATTAGATAAATGCAAATCAAAACTACAATGAGGTATCATGTCACACCCGTCAGAATGGCCGTCAACAAAAAATCTACAAACAATAAATGCTGGAGAGGTGCGGAGAAAATGGAACCCTCTTGCACTGTTGGTGGGAATGTAAATTGATACAGCCACTATGGAGAACAGTATGTAAGTTCCTTAAAAGACTAAAAATAGAACTACCATGTGACCCAGCAATACCACTACTGGGCATATACCCTGAGAAAACCATAATTCAAAAAGAGTCATGTACCACAATGTTCATTGCAGCACTATTTACAATAGCTTGGACATGGAAGCAACATAAGTGTCCTTTGATCAATTAATGGACAAAGAATATGTGGCACATATATACAAAGGAATATTACTCAGCCATAAAAAGAAATGAAATTGTTATTTGTAGTGAGGTCGATGGACCTAGAGTCTGTCATACAGAGTGAAGTAAGTCAGAAAGAGAAAAAGAAATATGCTAACACATATACATGGAATCTAAATAAGAAAAAAAATGTTTCTGATGAACCTAGGGGCAGGACAGGAATAAAGATGCAGACGTAGAGAATGGACTTGAGGACTTGGGGAGGGGGAAGGGTAAGCTGGGATGAAGTGAGAGAGTAGCATTGACATATATACACTACCAAATGTAAAATAGATAGCTAGTGGGAAGCAGCCGCATGGCACAGGGAGATCAGCTTTGTGCTTTGTGACCACCTAGAGGGGTGGGATAGGGAGGATGGGAGGGAGATGCAAGAGGGAGGGGATATGAGGATATCTGTAGACATATAGCTGATTCACTTTTTTATACAGCAGAAACTGACACAACATTGTAAAGCAATTATACCCCAATAAAGATTAGAAAATATTATATGTCCACTCTGTATATCAAAAGAAACTTAAAAACTTAAAATAAATGGTACATAAATCTCTAAATAAGAAGTGTTTTTATCTTTAAAAAGGATTGAAGAAACGATAATTGAAAACCAATTCAATAAAATGACAAAAGGGAAAATATTTAGAGTAATGATGCCAAAATATGAATTAATTTAGGAAAGGATCTGAACTAAAATGTCATAAAGAAGAAACACACATAAGAAATACAAACTTCTAAAATGTTCAATATAACTAATAATAAATTATAAAGGAAAGCAAATTACAGATTAATTAATCTAACTTTAATGAACTAATCAGAGGGATTTTTTAAAGTATACATTTTGAATAGGATTTTTAGTGCAAGGAAACGCAGAGAAGATGGTTAAGCAAATAATTCTTACTTATAATATAAAAATCTCTCTTCATAAGACCTTAAATACTCACAAGAAAACAAAGCAGATAAATAGCTATCTGAGGCCTTTTTTGAATAAGGAAGCACATTCTGAATTTAAATGAGGAAAAATGGGATTTTTTCCTATTTTTAACTCCCTTGCATGGCAGGGAAATTTAGATTTTGAAGGCAAGGAAACAGGTTAGAATCTTGAATCTATAGTTTAAATGCTGGGTAACATTGAACCTCATTGACTTTATCTCCAAAAGGGAGATATTACCTGCCCAATTTACCTAGCGGGATTGTTTTAAGACCAAGTATAATGTAGAAATGTATAGCTAACAAAGTGATTACTAGTTGTGATACAGTCTTCTTTAAAATTTTCAAAGGTTACTTTTTTTAAATTTGAAGTATATTTACTATAATTCATGTTTTATTTATTGAGGAAAGAAGAAACACAACCTATCAATACATACACAAGAAGAGCTTTGGGGATTCATGTTGGGTGTATAGAGGAAAGATCCCTCAAATTGCAAAAGGAATTTTAAAGGTTGTATTAATGATTATTCCAGAGTGTTTAGGATCCCTAACAAAATACCCAAACATTTAAGAACAAGAGAAAAAACTGTTTTAAATGTACCAGTATTTCAGTCAGGGTGAAAACTGGATCAACTCAAAGAGTATGTGTGTGTATGAATCATTTTACCCAAATCTACAGAAAGAGAAAAAAAGATTAAGTAGCTATAATAAGATCACACACACACAAATCAAATGCTTTGGCATTCTTTACACATATGTCTTCCTTCTTATTTTGTTAGTTCAATCCCATATCTGTTCTTTTTTCTCCCCCACCTCTCACTACACAGTAAGAACCGCTCAGCCAACATTTGATATAACAAAGGTCAGAAAATTATTGGTTCCTCTAATGCCTCTAAAGGGCATCAATTAGCACTTCGAATTGTAATGGATATTAAAAAGCAAAGTCTATCATCTTTGAGGTGCTATGCCTTATATGTGGGTCCTGAACTAACAGAGATTTCATAAAGAATTTCTTAGAATCTGTGGTAGGATGAATAATACTTCTCCCCCTGCAAAAAGATTTAAAAAAAGAAAAGTCCTAGACCCACCTAACCCCCAGATCCTGTGGCTATGCTACCTTCAATGAGAACAAGGGACTCTGCTAATAATGATAGGTTTAAGGGCCTAGAGTTGTGGAGATGATGCTGGATTATCTGGGTGGGCCCAATCTAATCAAATGGGTTCTTAAAGTTGAAGACAGTAGGAGAGTGGATCAGAAAGACCCAATGTGAGGACTCAGTCTACTGTTGCAGGCCTTAAACACTGAGAAAGGGGGCTACAAGCCAATGAATGCCAGCAGTCTCTAGAAGCTGGAAATGGCCCTCAGTTTACAGCCAAAGAGAAAATGAGGTCCTTGGTTCTACAACCATAAGAAGCTTAATTCTGCCAAAAACCCAAAGGAGCAATAAATGGATTCTCCTTTAGAGCCACCAGAAAGGACTGCAGGCCTGCCAACACCTTGATTTTAGCTCTGTGAAACCCTTACTGAGCTTCTGATCTGCGGGCCTGTAATATATTTATGTTGTCTAAGCCACTAAATCTGTGATAATTTGTTATGGCAACAATAGAAAACTAATACAGAATCATATACTCAGAGAAAATGTTAAAAGTCATTTGGAAGAAAAAAGGACAATTGTAAAATACTTATGTTCTGTCAAATACTATCAGAGCACTAACTGATCATAAAGCATTTATACTAATTATTTACTAAGTATCATCAAATAATATAATCTAAAAAATATAATTACCACTACTACTAACAATAACTTATGTACACAGAATGTGAAGTGTTATCCTAAATACGTGACTAATATTATCTTACTTAACCCTCAGAAAGCCCTTATGGTAGATTTGATTTTTATCCCTATCTTACAGATAAACAAACTGAGGCTTAGAGAAATAAAGTAAATTCCCTAAAGTCACTCAGATAGTAAAAGGGAGAGATGAAACTCAAACCCTAATCTCTGGTAACAAACCTTGTGATTTTAATACTATGATAAATGTTATATATTACCCATTAATGTAGTTGGCAAATTTGGCTTTGTGTCATTTGCATGTTTTGGAGGATCTCTGCTCCAACTATTTTACTGTATTTCTCAAAGACCCAGAACCAGAACTTTCACAGAATAATTAATACCCTCTAAAGTTTGCAAAATATAGCAGCATATGAATTTTTTTAATAAATAAAAATATCACAAAACACTTCAAACATTGACATTTACAAATAAGAATGAAACGATACAAATAAGAAGTCAAATTAAAAATAAATATTCTTCAATTTCTTATAAAAATATTTTTGAGAGCAAGCTATGTGTCACCCACTCTTATAGGTAACTGTGCATATTGCCCAGGTGTTTATCCAAAAGAAATGAAAATTTATATTAACAAAGCAATCTGTACATGAATATCTATAGTCTGCTTATTCATAACCACTAAAAGTTGTTAATAGCCCTACTGTATTTTACCCAAGGGATGACTAAACAAACTCTGATAGTACTCAGCAATAAAAAGGAAGGAGCTATCAATACATACAACAGTATGACTCTCAGATGCATTTTTCAAAGTGAAAGAGTCAGACTCAAAAGGCTATATACTATATATTTCATTTATATCATATTCTGAAAAATTCAGCACTACAGCAATAGAGAACAGATCAATGCTTAACTGGGGATGGGTGTGGGAGGAATGGTTGTTTATAAAGGGAGTTAATAGAGCATTCTATATATGTTCTATATGTTGATTATGGTGATAGACACAATTCCATTCTTTTTTAAAACCTACATAACTGTAAACCAAAAAGAATAAGTTTTACTATGTAAATTAAAAATATATAAAAAGGCAATGTTTACAAAACAGAAATAGAGTCACAGATGTAAAAAAATAAACTTATGGATACGGGGGGAAAGGGGGTGGGAAGGATAAATTGGGAGATTGGGATTGACATATACACACTACTATATATAAAATACATAACTAATAAGGACCTACTGTATGGCACAGGGAACCCTACTCAATACTCTGTAATGACGTATATGGGAAAAGAATCTAAAAAAGAGTGGATATATGTATAACTGTTTCACTTTGCTGTACAGCAGAAGCTAACACAACATGGTAAATCAACTGTACTCCAATAAAAAAAAATTGTTTAAAGTGAAAAAAAAAAAAGCCAACAGAGTATATATTATGGAATGCTGAAAGCTACTCAGGAGATCACAGGATTGAAGGGTCAGAGATACAAAAATCAAATGACACAAGTAGGAAAAAACCCCAGCAAAATAGGCTTACAAACAACTATATCAATCATTACATTAATCATAAACTTATTAATACTTTAATTAAAAGGAACAATTATCAGGGTGGATAAAAAACCAAAAACTAAGTATATGCTATCTTTATCACATATTAAACGTAAACACGTAGATGGCTTAAAAGTAGGTAGATGGCCAAAGATACAGCTTGATAACACTAATCCTTGGAAAATTGTAATGGTTTATCAGAAAAAGTAATCTCCAGTTAAGGAGTACCAGCGAAAATAAACAGATATGACCATTATTATTTATTTATTTTTTTTAGCTTTGTGAACACCTAGAAGGGTGGGATAGGGAGGGTAGGAGGGAGGGAGATGCAAGAGGGAAGAGATATGAAGATATATATATATGTATAACTGACTCAATTTGTTATAAAGCAGAAACTAACACACCATTGTAAAACAATTATACGCCAATAAAGGTGTTAAAAAAAAAGAAAGAAAAGAAACAGATATAATTCAAATGACAAAAGGATCAATTCATCAGGAAGATGAAATTCCAAATACATATGCACCTAAAAATGGAGCTTCAAAATACATAAAACAAAATGATACAACTGAAGTGAGAAATAGTTCCACAATTATAGTTGAAGGATGTAAGCCTCCTTGCTCAGTAACTGATAAAACAAGGAGGCAAAAAATCCACAAGGATATATAAGATTTTAAAAACACCATCAATCAACTTAAAATAACTGACAATTTAGAACATTACAACAAAATACTGAGAGGGAGCATATTCCAAGAGAGACCAGTACTTTGAAAGAATTTAAATCACATAAAATAGAGGGCTCTGATCACAGTATTAAATTAAAAACAAATAACAAATATATTTCAGATAATTGCCAAATACTTGGAAATTAAACATCCAATAATTGTCTCATAATTGCCTGATGAAATATTTGTACAAAATATAAAAGCATTTTTCAAATAAATAAAAGACAAAACCTAATGGAAAAACAACTTGAAAAGACACTTCAAAAGTAAAACACACAGACGGTCAATAATTACATAAAGGGTGTTCAATATCATTAGTCATCAAGGAAATATAAAATAAACCACAGGATACCACACAAACTCACTAAACTAGCTAAATTTAAAGACTGACAGCACCAAAAATTTTGAAAGGACATCGAGAAACTGGAGCTCTCTGTATTGCTGATGAGAGTGAAAATGGTACAGCCACTTTGGAAACTTGTTTTGCACTTTTATAAAATTAAATAACTCAGCATTTGATACAATAATTCTACTTCTAGATTTACAAAAGTGAAATAAAATATGTCTGCATAAAGAAATATATAAGAATGTTAGCAACTTTATTCATAACAAGCAAAAGTTGGAGGCAACCTAAAGGTCCACCTAAAGATCGATGTATTAAAAAATTGTGGCAGGGCTTTCCTGGTGGCGCAGTGGTTAAGAATCCACCTGCCAACACAGGGGACACAGGTTCAAGCCCTAGGTCCAGGAAGATCCCACATGCCGCGGAGCAAGTAAGCCCATGCGCTGCAACTACTGAGCCTGCTCTCTAGAGCCCATGAGCCACAACTACTGAGCCCACGTGCTGCAACTACTGAAGCCCGTGTGCCTAGAGCCCGTGCTCCACAACAAGAGAGGCCACCGCAACGAGGAGCCTGCGCACCACAACGAAGAGTAGCCCCCACTTGCCACAACCAGAGAAAGCCCATGCACAGCAACAAAGACCCAATGAAGCCAAAATAAATAAATTTCTTAAAAAAACAAAAATTGTGGCATATTCAAGCAATGGAATACTATTCAGCAATAAAAGAACTGAACTCCAGCAAGTTATTCTATGGGTACAAACAAATGATTCTAAAGCTTATCAAAAGAGACAAAAGACACAGAATACCCAATAAAATATTGAAAGAGAAGAAAACGTTGGATGACTGAAACTACCCAACTTCAAGATTACTATAAAGCTACAGCAATCAAGAATGTGGTAATGGCAAAGAATAGACAAATAGATCAACATTATTCCCTTCTTACTTGTTTCTGTGTTCTTTCATTGAGCTCCAAGAAAAAATTTCACTGTCTTTCCTATATCTTTTAGGACACACTGTAATTGAAACTACTTCAGCATGTTTCTCAGGTCTGGATAGTTTAGACAGTTTCTACTTTCTTTACTTTATGTTTTATTCATTTCCAGTAATTCAGGATTTAGTTTGAGAATATTTTATTAAGTACTAAGAACAATAAATTAGCCTTTAATTTCTAATTTGCAATAGAAATTATTTTTAACATTCAAAAACCCCTATTTTTACTATAAAGAATTTTCATGAATATTAAATGCAAAAGACAAATGAATATCAGATATATTCAAACATAGTAAAGCAAACTGGAAATTTTCTCAAACATGCTCTTGGAAGATTAGAATAAAACGCCCTAAGGAAATGGTTTCAATAGTACTCTGGTTAGATTTATACAAAGTGAAATAAAGAACTAACAATTAAATGATAAATTCTAGAGGTATATTCAAACAATATGGATAGTTTAAACAAAAACATACCATTGGTCCTAGCTATCTAAGTGACCACTTATATACCCCTAATTTACCATATAGTGTTCACAAAACATTAAATTAGAGACCTAGCATCATCACAATCAGTTTAATTTACTATAAGAAATAGAAAATTTTATGTATTTAGTGTACATACTGATCAAGTTTTCACCTTTATATTATGCCCGAAACACAAGCATACTCTCCTATGGTCAAAAGGGTTTCATGTTTTTTGCTTGTTTGGTTTTGGTTTGGGGTTTTGTTGTTTGTTTGCTTCTTTCTTATCACCACAACTAGACTAGACTCTATTCTCAAGTACCAGATTCTCCACAAAGCAGAGGACTGGGGAGAAAACACACTATGTGTTACTAAAATTAAAACTGATTTATATGTTACCTAGATAAAAAACAAAACAGACTTTTTAGCAATTGTGTATCATGAGTAAACTTTCAAAAATACATTCAAAAGGCTGAATACTGGGAGCCAAGACAAAGACAATGAAAGAAATATAAGAATAATTAGAGATGCTTATATCCTACTAAGTGGAGATGTCAATCAAATTGAGGAGCTCATAAACTATGTGACAGTGCTTTAATATTAACACTTTGCTACCATATTAAAGAAAAGTTATGAACATTAGCTAGATCTGCATTTGAATAGCTGAGCAGAATCAGATCTCGATAAGACCCCACTTGAGAATTCTATGGTAGCTTGCAAGCTCTTTTTCAAATGATTATATACACATTTATATACCTCAAAGACTTGGTTTTGTCAAAATGGCTTTAGGATTGCAATATCATTCTGTCCAGGGTCTTAACTGACACCTGTAACCAGAAGCTCTGGTCCTCATTCCAAAGATACTTACTGAGGAGGTGTCAGAGCAAACTACAAGAATGGGCAAATTTTATATCCCTACATCCATTACATTCTGTAGCCATTTTAAATTCCAACTCCCAAACCTCCTTGTGGTGCTAATAAAAGTGACAAATTCAACCAGTCACACACTTTCTCTATATCTTAGGCCCAGCCACTAACTGATTTCATCAGCTTCCTACTGGCGGCTTGTTAGTCACCCAGAGTAACTATATCACATGATTGAACTAATTAATAAACAATGACCAGAGGTCATTTTTAGTGATAGACCTCAAGTTCCAGAGAAAGAATGAAAATATGTCAAACCAAAAATGTATACAGATACAAATGTCACACCACCTCCTGGCTGCATGAAATAAACGGGATAGTGGAACACAAATGACTGTGTAGGAGTGGCACAAAAAGAAACCTGTAATGCTGGCCAGCCCTCCTTAGTTCTCCAAGTCACCATAAACCGGGACTCTCATTGAGCTTGTGCTCTTCTTAACAAAATATACAACCTTTTAATTAAAAGAAAGAGACCTCTTCACGTTTAGTAGGAGGGATTGGGATTGTAACCTTGGTTTTATAAACACAAAAAGCGAACATATTTGAAGGGAAAGAACAAGATTACTAAAACCTGGACTGAATCTCTCATGAGTTCAGCAGGAAATGGGGAAATAAAACCAGTGTACCAAATTGCTCTCTAGGGTTCTTCAGATTTATATTCCTCAGAACACATTATCTAGGATGATTCTATAGCCCACAACATTAAATACAGCAATGTTGTGATTGGGGATGTCCAAGTGGAGGCTGCTGCTCAAATGCTGTGAATAAAGATGTAGTTCTAGCTCTTCTTAAAGTGAACATAATGTCAACCAGTGGAAATAAGCAATTGTTCATATTATTTTAAAGATTCAATCAAACCTTATTAAACATGGTAACATCATCATTAGGTACATCTAATGAAGGAAGGGCCATCTAAATTCCTCTGATCAAGGCCCATAACAATCATGGCTGGAACAAAGGCTTTGGACCACGGATGGCTCAGGCCAGTTCTTCAATATCACCAATGGCAGCATGAAGCAGAGAGGATGCCAAGTGACTCAGCTTTTTCTCAGTGCTAATTGGTGGCAACTGAAGCACTAGGATCAGAAGGCACTCCTGAAGACAACAGCAGAAGGCTACTGGCCAGTGGAGACTTTCTAACCTCCATCTTCAAGATCTGATCCTGGAGAAATCTCTTTGTTTGCTCCTATTAATTCCCCAATGTTTAATGCAGTATTCCTGAGCTTTTTCAACTAAGCATGCTTAGTTAGCACTAAAATCCTTAGGAAATGACTAATAAGTAAGATATTTTATGTCCCAATTTTTGTATTTGTCCTTAGTAGAATTAATGAGAAAATTATATTAGATAAAAATACATCAGCATTATCAACACTCCGACATTCATGATCAACAAAAGAACTTTATATAAAACTCTTCAGCTATATGATTTTTAAAATTAGTTTTAAATATAAAATATTATGTGTATAAGCCAGAATCATGCTAATGGTAATGCAGGCAACCACATATTTCTCCTGGTACCAGTAAAGAAATAATTAGATCAATACTTTTATTAAAAAAAAAAAAGCCATTATTATCCCTGTAGGGCATAATCTTGGCCTTTCACTTAAGATAAGATGACAAGTTTCCTTCATGATAAATAATGTAATCTTAATATCACAGTTGGAGAACTGTTCTCTGAATACCCACAGCAGGTACAGGAATTACAGCCCAATTTTACTTGGAAATACACCACTTCTTCCTAATGAGTATGTCTAGATTCAAACAAAGTAGAAGGACAGAGTTAAGACCATAATTAAAGTGATTGTATTTCATTAAGAAGCACACAACTTTGCATAATAAAGACTGTAGGTCAGCTGTGAAAATGACTAAAGAAAATGACACAGGAAAGCCATTATTCAAAGCCCTATTTTTCTACTTCCCTTTTCTTAACATAGTTTTAACTAACTGCAATAATGCAGATGACATGTGTAACACCAATCTGAAAGACACACTCTAGAAAATAAAGGTGTAAACCAACTAAGGAGATATTATGTTTACTTCCATTTGCTTCAACCAGGGTGGAAAATGAATGCAAACTAGGTAGAACCACGAAGACAAATGCCAATGAAATGTGTGAGTGTGTATCTTCAAAGTTTATTCTTACGATCAATAGTATTCATTCTAATAATGAATATGTGTGTCTTAACAACAGTTGATTATGATTCTTATATCAATTCCTTATCAAAAATACTTATAAAAAATATCTATTGCTTCACTGGGGAAGTGGTATTTCCTTAGGGTTAAGTTCTAGACCTAAGGTTCTAGGAGATTAGTGACCCCTCTTTGTCCTTGTTGCTTACAGACATTTATGCTCACATTGAAGAACAGAGTCACATTTCAGAAACAAAAACCAGGTAACATGACCTTTCTGCTGTGCTGACCCTCCTTGACAGTTTGGCAGTGTTTATGGTATTGATTCCCTTGTCCTCACTGAAACTCCCTTCTCTGTTGGCACAGTTCTCCTCTTACTATCCTTAAGCCTCCTTTTTTTCTGACTTTTTCTCTCTTTCTTAGATTCCACCTCTTTGGATACATTGGCAGTTCTAGAAACTGCACACTTATAAACTGTATTTCTGGATAAGATGCTAAAAAAATTAAGTGATGCAAAGGTCAAATTATCCTCATCATCCAGCATCAGCTCTAGCATTTGTCTTCACTTTCGGATTTTCACACTTTAATTACCCCCAGATGAACATTTTTGAGATAGAGATAGGAGCACATGAGATTTGTTGGGGATGATACCTGTGAAAGATAAAAAAGGTGAAGAAGGAAGATTGGGTGGGGAAATCCTTCAGACTGTGATACAGATCTGAAAAATATTTAAGACAAGGACTTAGGGGAAGGAGAGAAGCAGAATTGGCAGAGAGAGCCTCAAGCCACAGTAAAGATCTAACAAAGTTTTGCCTAACCCAGTGGGGTGCTCTGGAGCAAGGACTTCCCATTACAGGAGTCCTGCATTGGGCAGAAATGGCCAGACTCTACGGCCCCTGACATGCTCAGTCATCACTGGTACAGAAATGCCCAGGAAAAAGCATGACCTCGGTCCAAAACCAATGTGAATCCTGAAAGCACTAAACAGCAGGAATCTGTCCACTAGCTGTACAACTTGCAGCTGACCAGCAGGTTGTTTCTGAAAGGGAGAGCCAAGCAGCACATCTCTATGGCTGCCATACTCTTAATAACTTCAGCTTACATGAATACATTTGACTTAGGCTTGGTGTGTTCTAATCCTATTTCTCCATTCCAATCAGTTCTAGACTCAGCCATCAGATTAATTTTCCAAAGCACAACTCTGATTGTACCAATGTTTATTCAAAAAGACTTCGATATTATTTAATATTATTTATTATGTATTTATTATTCAATAAATGAAGTTGAAATTATTTAACTCAGTATCAAAGGTTAACCAAAATCTGGGCCCAATGATTCTTTACGGACTTACCTAAGAGACAGTGAAGTCTAGTAGAAAAGACACTTCGGAGCAAGAGAGATAAGATTCTATCCACCACTCAGTAGGTATACAACTTTTTTTCCATCTTAATTTCCTCGCTAGTAAAATAGGAATATGTGGGGTAGATTTTTGAAAGTTTATTGAGATAATTTTAGGGCATAAAAAACACAACATGTTTTAATTCCCTTTACTGTTTATTTCTCCTCTCTGTATCCAATTGTGTTTTAAGTACCCTATCAGATCATTTACCATGCCTTGAATATGACTCATGCTTTCTTGCCTATGCCTTACCTCTGACCCTTTTTTAAACTCTTTCTCTGCACCATACCATTTCCACAGTACCTTCTCAGCTATTAAAATCCTACCCATCATCTGAAGTCTTACAGTCCAACACTTCTGATCACCCCAGTCAGATGCAGCTCCATAATTTAGACCAAAACAAAAACAAAACAAAACAATGAAATTTGGGGGAAACTGCATGGACTGCAATGTACTCTTTATTTCTACACTCATATGTTTTCATTTATTCCTAAGATAAGTGGATCATGAGGTCAAGGTCAGTATATGCACACATATTATACATAAATACATGCATACACAGCTTTTGCACTAGTAGATTCTCAATAAATATTTCAATACAACATCATCTGGTTGTATGTAGTCTAACAGCTTCATAACAGTATTTAGTAATATTTGAAGGATATCTGCTTACGTATGATGGCACCACAAAAGATGTATGTTGGCAAAGTGAGTAAAAATTTTTCATTGTTTAGAAAAAAGTTTGATAGCCCCTAATCTATGAAATGTCATCAAGGTAAAATGACATTATAATGAATCAGAAAAACTAGACCATCCTTTCCATCATTTATTTGACAAATATTGATTTTCTGCCCTAATTCGAAGTCCTTGAAAGAACTGTCAATACCTCCTCTCTTCCCATCCTCTTATCCACTGCAATCAAACTTCTGTCACCGTTTCATGAATACAAGCATTATCGCAGTCACCAATGAACTCCATGTTGGCTCTCTGGAACACTCACAGGGTAGATTCTAATTCACCCAATACCTCAATTTCATTCAGATCTCTGTCCAAGTATAGCTCCTCAGCTTCCCTGACCCCCTATTTAAGAAAGAATTTTCCCCCATTTATTTTATTCTCTTTCTGTGCTTTTCCTCACATACTTATAATTACCTGACATAATTTACATATTGACTCTTTAAAATGGTCAAAATTTCTGTCTCCTTTCTGGGAATGCAAATTTAATAAGGACATAGACTTTGTGTTATTCACTGTTTTACCATCAGCACTTAGAAAATCTCCTGGCTATCAGTAAATAACTGTGCCCTGCATTAATAAATGATGGTCTGAGAACAGCATTATGGGTTAGATGATCTGATATTTTCACCAGAGGACTGAAATTAGTTTGATTTTTAGTTATTAAATAAAAAGATTTTTGTGCATTAAAAGTACCTAAACACAATTTAGTTAGTATCAAAACCAAGATTTCCATATTATTTTGGCTATATTTCTTCAGAAAAAAATAATATAGATTGCTGAAAAATTATCTTTGTCATTGATTTTCAGGTTGTGTGATTCTGGACCATAAAGTTCAGAGGAAGTTTGGGGATCTCAGCAAGAACCCTAGACCTCTGTGGAATTTTCTGGAGTGAGTGAGACACTGAGTTCTGAGTTTCAAGTGTTTCAGGCTCATACTCCCTCCCATCCCAACTGCCTTTTTTCTTTAATTTCATGCATTGAAGGCCCACACAGTATTTCCTTCGGTTAGGGTGGTGTAAAAAATGTGGTTTTATTACTTTAACAATGAGATGATCCAGGAAATATCATTAATGTAAAGTATCAATATGCTGTAATAGGACAAAGGGATCATAACATCCTTGAAATCATGAACCTGACCTTTCAGTAACTTTATATTATCTCTCTACCTAGAAAACTACTGAGTACAGAGTGCTGGCACCCATGAGAGCTATTTGAGATGAATATTCATTTATTCTTTATTATTATTCTTTATTAAACGTTTTAGCTTCAATTTATTCACGCAAATTCAAGCTCCAGTAAATGTCCATTCATCTTTGCTTATACAAGCATAGTCTAAATAGAAGAAAACAATAAAATAGTTTACGTATTTTAAGGAAGAAAATGGGCCTAGGGATCTGAAAAACTTCTTGCCTGGTCATTACCAAGGACACAGACATTCTCTTTTCATTCCATGAATCCTAAAATTTTTGCTCACTTATCTTGGAATACCACCCTGGATATAGGCCAGGATTCATTAAAATGAAGCCAGCTTCCTAAAAATGAAGGCCTTGTTAGCCTCACTCAACATTTTTTTCAGCTTACACTGACATCTCACACATTTATCAATGAACTCATTACCTCTGAAGCAGCAAGATGCTGACTTGTGGTTAAGTGGGTGACATATGTGATGATGGTTAGAAAAGGCATAGCTCCCTTGAATAGACAGGGACAGGAAATTCTGTAATAAAAAGATTAGAAAGGCATCAGATTAACTGCTATTAATCCAATCCATTGAATTTTCAATTTAGATATTTTATATTTCAGCTGTCAGTCCCATTTAATTCTCTTTCATATCTTCTATTTCTATTATTATTCTGTTCATGGTTTTCTTTAAATCTTCAGCATGTTTATAACAAATGATTTAAACTATTTTCTGCTATTTTCATCATCTCTGTAATTTCTGCATTCATTTCTATTATCATATTTTTTCCTGAAGAGATTAGGCGTTACATTGGTTTTGCATATCTCACTTTTTTTTGGTTTTGGTTTCTGGACATTGTGAATGTTGTTATTGAGTACTGAATTGTGTTGAATTTTTCAAAAAGGTATCTGGCTTTTCTTCTGACAAGCAGTCATGTGCAGACCAGCTTGATCCCTTTTAAACTTGTTTTAGGTTTTGTGTGTGTGTTGATTTTTTATTGGGGAGAGGGGAGGGTCTTGTGTAGCCTTTATTCTAAGCTAAATTTACATCTGTTTCTAAGGTGTGATCTTATGTGGTCTCTTATGAATGTCCCAGGCATTCAAACAGTTCTCCCTACTCTAGCCTGTTGGAACTAAAACATCCCCTAGCCCTGTGTGATCTCTGAAAATTGATCACGTTAAAGCTCCCTACTTATTCCCTAATCAGCTTCATGGAATTTCCTTCTACACCTGGCTGGCTTAGTATTCACCAATAGACTCAATGATACAACTATTTGGATTTTTAGAGCTCTTTTTCCTCATAGCTCCCTCCTGCCTTGTAAATTCCAGCAGTTCGGGCCTCCTCAATCTCTGTTTCTCTCACCTCAACTCAGATAGACCCCTGAACTCTGCCTTGACTCTTCCTCCTTGCACCATGGTTAGGAAAATGTTTTCAGGGAAAAAGCCAAAGTGATCATAAGGCTCTCCTCATTTTTTTTTTCCTCTTGTCTCTGTGATCACAGTCCTGCATTTCCCATTGCCCAATGTTCAAAAACATTTGTTCAACTTATTTTATCCAGTATTCTATTGTTTACTGAGACACAGCTACTTTAGCCCCAGGTATGGTGTCATGGTTGGAAAACCTGCTTTGGGTTATTCCAAAGCATTGTTATTGCTCACCTTGCAACCAACATTAGAAAAAATCTAGTAGATACTCAATTTAAACAAAAGTTAATTTTCTAAAATCCATCCATGACTCCTTCTTTGCCATTCTTATTATCACTAACCTACTTTGTTTGCTAGCTGTTTTCTTTTTCAATAACATACAACATGTCTCTTTTCCTCCAATCTCTTTTTAAAAAAACAAACTAAATATATTAATTTTCTAAGATAAAATTTTAATCATATCAGCTTCTAGGCTTAATGTATTTTTTTTGTAATTTCTAAATTAAGTAAAAAACTTCTCAGATTGGCCTAGCAGCCCTTCCACTCTCTGACCCCAGCATAATGTTTCTAGATAGTTCGATCCTATTCCTTCATGCTTATTTTCCATACCAGTGAAACTGGATCACTCTTCCCTAAATATGACACACAGTCCCATCTGTGAGCCATGGCTCTCTCCATCTGAAACAGCTGCCTCTTCCAGAGTGTTGCCTTCTCCACTTATCAAAATCACATCTTTCATGTCCATCTCAGATTCTGTATTTTTCATTGAGCCTAAAGAATATAGATGTAACTTCCTTCTTCTGAACCATTATAGTATACTCTTATTTTATCAATTTACTGAGCACTTAGTATGTGCCACTTACTTTTCTAAGTGTTCATGCAAATTAAAATAAGTTGTCTACAAACTACAGCACTTGTAAGCACCATGCTGTGTTGTTTTACTTAGCACATCCTTACAGTATCATAGATATATTCGATATTATGAGCCCCACGAGGGCAGTGGCTTTGCAAATACCCTGAATAGCTCAGGCATAGCACAGTAAGTATTTGTACCTCCTCTGGGAGGCAGGAAGAGTGAAAAGTAATTGCCATGAAATGTAATTCTTTTTTAAAAGTTGATTTAATTTGGGGAAAATGACAAAAGCACAGGAATTAGCAAGTAGGCAATAAATAATAGTTTTAGCTGCCTTGACACTTTATTTGCATAATTGTTCTATTAAAACGAAAAACTGAAGTAGAAAACTTTATGAAAATTGAGTCAATTGAGAAGAATTCAGTAACTACTAGTTCTAATGAAAATTCTGTTTCCAGATAAAGTTTACCCTTTATGTAATAAAATTTTATTTTAAACTTATTATTATTGAGAAAATTCTTGAAACATATATGCTTTCCTCTGTCTTTTAAAACAGGGGATACCAAAGCACTACTTATCCTTTCTCTGATAATATAGTCATCAAAAATATTGATTACTAAAATATGCAGTTATAAGGTCATGCCTTCAGTACTTAAACGAGATCGATGAAGACATTTGCTTTATTGCTGGGCACGTTGCTTCTTGCGTCTTCTTCCTTACTAGGAACCATGATACAGTGTTTCCACTTTAAGTAACCCTAATCCATGCTGTTAGTATTTTGTGATGTCAAATTTACTAAATTAGACAACATAACTTTACACATATTTTTAAAAATATTCTCTGTCATAGTGGGTTTTCTAATTCTATTGTAATTCGCTATGGACTTTGCAGTGTTTTCCCTTAAGAAATTGTTTTCATTTATTTCTTAGTGAATTTGTTTAGATTTTTAGAGTTGTCAAAATATGACTTCTACACAAATAGAGTATCTATATAAATAGAAAAAATTACCATCCAGTGTCTTAATGAAACTTATTTGGTCTGCATATTGAGGACATGGACACAATCAATTGAGAAATCCAGATTAGCAAACTTCTCCATTCCATAATATTAATCTCCAGATAAAAATGCAACTTATTTATCTTTGCTTTCTATATGGTGCAGTGTAGTTACTTAAAATGTTTAGTAAATGAACAAAGCTACTGTAAGAGTAAAATCTAACCATTAAATAAAATTCACAGAAGTACAAAAAGTAATCAATACAATTTATAGCAAAAGTTATACAAAATCTGAGTATTATCATCAGAAATCATTTGCAAAATTATCACTATCTAAACTTGGAACATATTTACACAAACACACGATATGTAGATACACAATACATAAGTTCTTCATCCCAACTAGGCTTTGCCCCTCATGCTTAAGTAGTATATATACATCCTTCTAACTTAGTCTGAATCTTACATAGTCTTCAGGTTTCAGCTACAGCTTAAGAGTGTTTAACTTTGTGTCAAGTCTCTTTTTTTTACTACCTCTCACTCAACTTTAATATTTACCTACTTTACCTAACATTTACTAAGATCCTGAAGATCCCAAGAAGTCTGCTGTGAGTTTAAAATGATGGATGTATCCTTATCCTCTCTCCTTATATTTCTGTGCATTGTTTCTTCTTTTATGGTAAAATAAAAAAGAAAGGAAAGACTAAGCCTTATTAGTTGACAGTTATAAAAAAGTAATTGCTTCTATCCATAGATCTCATCGCATGTTCTTAAAGCCCTGTTTTTTCTACCTCCTATCAGGCGCCTAGATCCTGGGCAAGGTAGTATCAAATGAAAAGAGCAGTGTACTAGAATTTATGTAATCCATATTTCATTCCATCTCAGCTGCTTGCTATTTGTGTACTTGGAATAAAAGACTTAGTTTGTATGAGGGTATCAATGACTGTGATAACTCTGACCTAAAACTGTCGTAAGACTCAATAATCCATGTTCAGAACAATATTTTGAAAATCTAAGCAGCATAAAATTATTAAATATTCTTTTTGTAGACAATCCTCCTTTGTAAGATGTCATGCCATTTTTCACAGAACTCAATTTAAAGGTAATTATTGCAAAAAGGTATTTAAAACAAAAAATAATCTTCAAAACAAAGATATAAAATAGTCAACGGTTACATTACATGAATTAATCCATACCTCTTCCTCTAACACGCCATTCTGTCCTACTTTTAAAGACGAGGAAAGTGAGAAACAAAGAGATTAAATAATTTGACAAATGTCACACTAGTAAAGTGGTGGAACTCAGGCAGCCTGACCCCAGACACAAAGCTCTGGATTCAACTTTTGTTCTTTCTTCCCCAGTCTACCCTTTCTCCTTCTCTCTCCTCTCCTCCATCATTACTAAACCACCGGCACAGAGAAAGAGGAATACATATTTCAATGAATGAATGCATGCAGCATTCTTCCTCTGTTGATTAAGATTAATCCAAGGCACAGAAAATTCCATAAAATAACTACATTGGCTCTCAATACAGAAAAGCAAACAGCTGAAGTCTATTACAAGAATATTTAAGACTGAGTAGGGGGTCAGTTAACACCACTATTTAATGGCAGACTATTTGCCTCCTAAAGCTAATTCCCCAGCAAAAAGGAACAAAGAATATAAGTAACAGTCCATGAGAAACTCTGCTCAAAGGAATCACCAGAGTTGGATATATCATTCAGAGGAAATAAGTAGGAGCATTACATATAATGGTCACCATTCTGTAACTTACCTAAAATTGAAAGAGAAAAAAAAGTCAACTCTGTATCTACTTTTAAGTAGATATTTTATTTTATACATTTACTTTCTGTTTGAATAAATGCTATACTCTGGTATTGTCAAAATAAAAGGAAATATGAAGTTAAGGACTAATTATATCCAGCATAAGTCAGATATTTTCTAAATATATAGATATTCTTTAATTAGATGTTCCAGATTTCACCTATTCTATTTGTTTGCTTCTATTTCATAGTATAGTAAAAAAAAATGTGAGGTAAAAGAAGCACTGCTGGAAATATTTTCTTATGGTAACCTTGAATGCTATTAAAGTCTCTAAATATAGAAAGTGAAACTGAGTTGGAAATTTCTACCACACCCATAGAGGAAGGACTTCACAAGGTCAGGGGAGGGTTTTCTTCCCCTCTCTTGAAGCTATACACTTCCTGCAATTGAATATGAACATAAACATGTTACTTAAAATATCAAGGTAGGGTCACTGCTTAATTAGCAGTTTAAAAATTGTTTCTTTCAAGGCCGTTACAGTATAATGGATATGCAGTAGAATAACTGGAGGTAGTGGAAAGTATACTGATTTAGAAGCAGGCAAACTGCATTCTGTTCCCAGAACCACTACAGAATGACATTTTCACATCACTTTCCTCTATGAATCTCTTTTTCTTCTTTGATAAAAATAAAGTGATTGTTTCAGATGATCCCTATAGTGTGTTAGATTGAGTTACTGTCTTTTTTCTTAAGAAGAGGTTTTTGTTGTTTTGTTTTTCTATCAAAAACAGAATGACCTCTGTTCCTCCAAAGCTACCCTTCGATTCAACATAGTTTTGATGTTTCAGAGAGGTAAGGAGGACTTCCAAAACTAAAATCTTCCTGCTCTAGAACCTGTGAATTTTATCACCAAGAGTCTCTAATTTCTGAACTATACAATTTGTTTTCTACTTGCATGATATAATGGTTTGTTTCCTTTTGCTTTCTCAAGTTAATGTACAACTTCCTTCATTCTGCATTTCATATTAAAGGAAGAAGCACTTAAATTTTACCATATTTGCTACAGACTTCAACACAGTGCTAGAAGTAAAAAGATATTAAAATATCATTCTTAAGTAAACCTATTGGTATTAGTGAATAATTAATTATGGTTTACTGAACAGGTTAAAGAAGCAGACTGTGGAGGGTTGATTCCTGTCTCACAACCTACCTGCTGAGTGACATCTGATAAATTTCTTAATCTCTCTGTGCTTCAGTGCCCTTATCTACCAAATAATAAAAGCCTACTTTATCAGATAGTTTTGAAGATTAAATAAATGAGAAATGTGAAAACCTTAGGAAATTGCTGGCCACAGAGTAAGCACCAAGTAATATATATTAGCAATTATTATGTTGTATTTTTTCCTATTTTTGGCATCCAGTTAAAAAGAAACATTTTCAATAAGAGAAATATTGAATGATAGCTTATATTCATTGGGTAGAAAAGGCTGCTCTAACCATGACAGAAAATGATGAGCTATAAAGATCAAAAGATTAAAAATAGAAAAAAAATCATTGTATAAAAATAGCTCCATAAACAAAGTTAAAGACTAAATACCACACTGGAATAAGTATTTGCATCATAGGTGATAGACAAAGCATAAGAACCCTAATTTTAAAAGGGTTCCAATAAGTCAATAATAAAAAGGCAACCCAATTAAAAATGAGAAAAGGGGTATATAATCAAAATGGTGGCATAGGAAGACCCTGAACTCATCTCTCCCATGAACACACCAAAATTACAACTACTTACAGAGCAACTATTTATGAGAATGACCTGAAGACTAGCAGAAAAGATTTTCCACAACTAAAGATATAAAGAAGGAACCACATAAGGCAGGTAAGAGTGGGGGAGATGCAGTATAATCAGGACCCAAATCCTCGAGTCCACAAACCACATACAGGAGGAATATCACAATTGCAGAGATACTCCCTGAGGAGTAAGAGGTTCAAGCCCCACGTTGGGCTTCCAAGCTCAGAGGTCCTGAAATGGAAAGACAAGCTTCTGGAATGTCTGATTTTAAAAAACAACAGGGCTTACATTTGGTCAAGTTGGAGGGTTATAGGAAACAGACTCCTTTCTTAAAGGGTGTACACAAAATTTCACATGTTGCAAGTCCCAGCAGAAAGGCAGTAATTTGAAAGAAGCCTGGGTCAAACACACTTGCTGACCTGGGAGATCCTCCCAGAGAGGCAGCAGGCAACTGGGACTCTGCTGTGGACAGAGATGCTGGCGACAACCACTGTGGGAGCTAATTCTACCAGGAGGACATTGATGCTGGCAAGTGCCATTTAAAAGTCAGCCCTCCCTCTAGCCTATTAGTATCAAGGGCTTACACATCAACCAGCAGGCCTGCTCCAGCACTGTGGCACCCCAGTCCTCACAACAAGCCATCTGGGGACCCAGTGCTACCTACCAGCAGGCCAGCATCAGCCCCAAAGCTCCTCAGCCTGGGCAGCCAGACACTCAAGGACAGAGTCCTTCCCTGGTCTGCACAGCCAACGATGAGGGGACACAGCTGCACACCCTATAGCAGGCCTGCAGCCACCACAAAAAGAAGGGCCTCACAGATAACCAGGGACCAGCCACACTGACCAGCATGCCCATAGTGGCCAGCAATGTCACAATAGAAGGTGGCACTCTACCCAGATAGGGTGCACCCCTAGAGCATATAGTTCTGTTGACCAGAAGAAAGCATGCTGCTGGGCCTCACAGGACATGTGCTAAACACAGACAGTTCTCCAAGATCAGGAAATGTAACTGACTTACCTAATACATAAAAATGAGCTCAGATAATCAGGTAAAATGAGGATATAGAGAAATACATTCCAAACAAAGGAGCAAAACCTCAGAAAAAGAATTAAACTAAGGGGAGATAAGCAATCTCTCCTATAAAGAGTTCAAGATAATGATCATAAAGATGCTCAACAAATTCAGGAGAAGAATGAATGAACACAGTGAGAATATCAACAAAGAGTTAGAAAATATAATGAAGAACTAAACAGAGAGAAATACAATAACTAAAATTAAACACAATAACTAAAATATAATAACTAAAATACAATAACTAAAATTTAAAAATACACTAGAAGGATTCAACAGTAAATTAGATGATATAAAGGAACAGATCAGTGATCTGGAAGACAGTCACACAAGCTGAACAGATATAAAGAAAAAAAAATGTAAAAGAAATGAGGATAATTTAAGAGATCTCTGGGACAACGTAAAGCATACTAATATTTGCACTATACCAGTCAAGAAGGAGAAAAGAGAGATAAACGAGCAGAGACTTATTTGATAAAATGATAGCTGAAAACTTTCCAAACCTGGGAAAGGAAACAGGCATCCAGATTCAAGTAGCATAAAGAGTTCCAATAAGATGAACCAAAGAGGTCTATATCAAGACACAGTATAATTAAAATAACAAAAATTAAAGATAAAGGAAGTACCATAAAAGCAGCCAGAGAAAAGCAACCAATTGCATACAAGAAAACTGCCATAGGATAATCAGCTGACTTTTCAGCAGAACATTGCAGGCCAGAAGGGAGAGGCATGATACATTCACTGAAGAAAGGAAATCTACAGCAAGAATACTCTACCTGGCAAGGATATCATTCAGACTTCAAGAAGAGATAAAGAGTTTTACAGACAAAAAGAAAAAAAATGAAAAAAGATAAAAGATTTCAGCACCACTGAACTGGCATTATGAGAAATGTTAGAAGGATTTCTTTAAGCAGAAAAGAAAAAGGCAATAACTAGAAACATAAAAATTATGAAAGGGAAAATGTCACTGGTAAAGGCAAACATACAATAAAAGTAGTAGATCAACCAATTATAAAGCTAGTAGAAAGATTAAAAGACAAAAGTAGTAGAATCATCTATATGCACAACAAGTATTTAAGGGACACACAAAACAAAAACATGTAAATATGATGTCAGAAACATTAAATATGGGGATGAGGAATAAAATTGTAGGGTTATAAGAATGTGTTTGAACTTAAGAGATCAACTTAAAACAATCACTTAATGCTAAAGATGGTCATCAAATCTCAAGAGAAGAAAAAAGGAACAAAAATGAACTGTAAAACAACCAGAAAACAGTCAACAAAATGGCAT